>NW_008682266.1:600-17312 GCF_000695815.1 Acanthisitta chloris
CTTCCAACACTTTCTTCATCTTCTCTTTGGATCCCTCTGCTGAGATCAGATTTGTTTTTGTCTGTGTCACTTTCACTTTTCACAAGTCATTATTTCTTTTGATGACCAGCATTCATACATCTAATTATTCATCTATAAAGAAAAGCAGTATGTAAAGAGAATAGCTAATATCCTTCCCGGTTAATGTTTCAGTCTGTAACAGGAGCTGATGTGTTCATGAGAACACGGTAACAAGATTTGGACAAACTTGTGAGGGACCTGCCATGGAAATTAACAGGAGACACCCTAGTCACACTGAAAGAAAAGCAAATTCTTCCCTGGGCTGGTGACAGCCCCTTAACTCATTTGGATTTCCTTCTCAAAAGCATGCTAGTAAAAGTTTATGGTTGGGAAAAGGAGATGCAAGGATTGATGTTCAAATATCATGAAAATGGACCAGATCCTCAGCTGGCATAAAGCAACACAGTCTTCCAGGTATCAGTACAGCAATGCCATTTTACACCAAATGAAGACCTCACCTGATAAATCTATCACATTCTCTGTAAAGGGGTGAGAGGGAATGCACTATGGATCAGTGTCTGGTCAGATCTGTTGAAAAAAGAAACACATCTCCTGCTTGTTGCAGCAGGAAAATTCTTCCTTTGAAGAGAAAGCATATCCCTAAGGACACCCTGAACAGCTCTCTCCTGTTCCTGTGAGGGAGATGATGCCTAAAGTAGTCACTCCAGTGCTTGCCCAAAGGTTCAAGGGAGATAGCGGCATTGATTCCACATTACGCAGGGAGAGCTATTAAGAAATAGTTGTTTAAATGTAAAAGAAACTACCCTCCTGTAAGAGGCTTGCCCTGAAAACCCCAGCCAGACTGTCCTAAACTGGTGCTCAGTGTGTGGTATCTCTTCCACCAGACGCAGAGCTGTGAATCTACAACTTTCCAGTCTTTGAGCATTTTACAATGATTAAACAAAATACCGTATCTGTTTCTTCACATTTGCTGTATCTTTCACGTTTAAAGTAATGGTTTGGGCTTACTTGTGGTTTTGAGCTATGTCATGTGAAGTGTGTAACATCTCTGAAGTGTTGCCGAAAGACAAATAAATTAAAATATGAGTGACTTTCCTTTTTTTTTCCCTACTGGCGCTTTCCTAATATTTGCTCTCCCACACTGACAAACAGGAAGATAAAAATGCCGAAAGAAAACAAACTAAAAGAAAGCAGTGGATTCTGTTTTTTCCATTTGAGGAGTAAAAATATCAATTAAAAATATCACATTAAAACCAAACAACTCAAGTTGAAGGTTAGATGACAAGGAACTTTTGCTCATATCTCAATGTTCTAGGTTGACTTCCTTTTTGAAAGCAAACTCTAACAGATTAAAAGAAGACTACAAGTAACTTACAAACATTGTCATTGATGTCATGAAATACTGGAACTTTAATTTGTAATTTGCTGGGAAGTTATTTGCTGGGGTTTTATTTTCTCCCTTTCCTTTCTCTTAATTTCTAAAGTATTTCTAATTTCAATATAGCAGAAGAAACACAGCTCATATCAACCAAAACTAATTATCTGCTGGTTGTAAGAAACTAACACCGGGACAGTTATTTTCCCAGTGACAAAAGTAAGCAATTTCTCAATTAACAAAAAAGCAAAAAGAACGTATTGGATCTAAGGACAGAAGAATGAAAAGCAGTACACATAAAATGGCAAAATCACATTCAAACTCCAAATGAAAACTTTTTATTTTGCTTCGTCATTGGAAAACTCATGGAGAGAATAAAATAACCAATGCTTCCATTTGTTTTATTGGTAAAATCTGAAATATTAGCAAGGTTCAACACTGAACAGTTCCAAACTATCAAAACAGGGAAATTCTGGAACAGTCAGACCAGTGCACAGACAGCCATGTTTAGTAGGCCATGAAGATTTTTATCAATTCAATTAAGAGCATAACGAAGGAAATTAGGGAATTAAACTTACTGGCCAAGAAGGTCCTCTCCAATTTTGTGACTTTATAAATAAAAAACTGGTTTTTAAAGCAGTTCAGGGTAAATCTTTCAATGTCCATTGTTAACAGGTGAACTCAGAAAGACCTACATGGGATGAGAATTTTATCATGTAAATGCTGAGGCTTGGTTTTCCTTCAGAGTCATTTCAGGGACAAAAGCCCAACCTGTTGACATACACTAGGTCTATCAGAATACTGAGCTCCATGATAGACAGAAACCCCGCACATCTATTCTCTGCAAAGACACTGTGCTGGTTTGGGATGGGGTAGAGTTAACTTTCTTCACAGTGGCTAGCATGGGGCTATATTTTGAATCTGTGCTGGGCATAGGGCTGACAATACAGAGATGTTTTGTTTTATGGCTGAACATAGCCATAGCAGAGCCAAGGCCTTTTCTGCTTTCTGTATTGACAGACATGCAAGGAAGTTGGTGCACATGGGAGGCTGGGGTGAGACAGGCTGAGACAGGTGACCTAAAATGACCAAAGGGATATTCCATGCCATATGACATCATACTTACTATATATAAAGTCGGAGGAAGAATTTTCACCAGGACATGGTCATACTCTTTCTTCCTCTCTTCTGCCTTTGTTTCATTTTGTTTTATAGATATATTTTCAGGCCTTTTTCAGCTGTCTGGCCCATTTCTATTACTTCTATTTCTGCTTCTGTTCCTTCAACCTTTTATCCTCTCCCCTTCTCTGAACAGCTGCAGACAAATTCACGCTCCCTCCCTTCCCATCACTGTTATATTCTGATCAAGTCAGTTGGTAACTTTTCCACCCACATAGTCCAGATCTCTGCCTATTTTTTTGTGTGACCTGTTGAAGGACTCATTGTTTCTACCATTACCAAGCAAATGACTATTTAATTTTTCTCTCATTAACTCCAAGAGGAGGTGACTGCTAGTCACATCTACTGCTCTGAGATGTCCCTCACCATAATGAAGCTATTTGATTATTTTTTTTCAAATTATTTCATACTCGTCCTGAGCACAGTAATAGTTTGAGGTGCTCTCAGGACCTTCATCTGCAAGAAATGATGAGAATAGCAAACTTCTTGTGATTACACTGATAGCAAACAGGCCATAGGATCTTTGGATGACTGAATCAGGGAGGACTGAAAAAGCATATGATTTATACTTGTTCTTTCACATGTATACACGGGACCTGATAAATTAAGGGAAGAAAGACTTTTATGCCTTTTCTGGACACATAGAGGGAGCTGAGAGGATAAAGTCCAGGTCTGGAATTCAGCTAATTAGGGGTGTGACATTGCTCTATCCTGTTTAGTAGTCTTGTTTGAGGACGAGGTGATTACTGACTCCAGTTGTGCTTATGGGGATGCTGAGGACATATGAATCCCAGCATTATTATATAGAGTATATCCTGGAGGAGTGGCCAGGGGTTGGGAGAAAGCATGTTTCAGATTCACCTTCTCTCTGGGAATCCCCTTAAAAATCTTGTGAGTTTATTTTGTCTTTCATACTAAAGGATTTGATAGAGACTTTTGCTCACTGCTTCATTATGGGTTATATTTAGAGAAAATCAAAGAGCTCTTTTGGAGCTTAATGCAGAATACTACTGATAGACAGAGCTCAGACGGATTTTCTCCAGAAAGATGCTTTTCTTCCAGTTGTTTTTTTTTTTTTCAGCCAACACTACTGAAATACTTTCAGTATGTAGACAGCATGCAATCATATATCAAGACTAGCTAAAGAGACATAAAAAATAGAGGTTAAGGAAAATTCAGTTCAAAATGTCTTCTGCAGCAACAAAAAATGGGATTTTTATTTAATCTTTAAAGCTGGAGAGGCATTAGCATTGAAGTAAAGAGCTCCAAGAGGAGCCTCTGAATCACGTCTTTGGCTCATCATTGCATATGAAGAATGTAATTGTGGAAAGCAGTCTTGGATACTAGGCCCAGCAGAGTACATGTGAGCTAAATCATTATGGTTGTTTTTTTTACATTTATGGGGGTTTTTTTGGTTAGTTTGGTGTGGGCTGGGTTTTCTTATTTGTTTGGGTGGGTGGGATTTTTTTGTTTGGGTGGTTATGGTTTTGGTATTTTTGTTATAATTTAGAAGAATGCGATTGAAACTGAACTTGATAATTATTTCTGAACCAGTGAGAACCAGTTCCAGAGGTTATGATTATAATGTTATGTAACCACTGATATAAATATTCATGAGTTTTCATTGGTTTATGCTTTTTAAGAATCACTGAGCTTATCTGAAGAAATAAAATTAAAGTACTCTTATTTAACATTACAGTATAGATAGGACTCAATAGAGAGAGACAAAAATATATGCATAGTAAAATGCAACATAGATGTTTCACAAATATATTTATGGGTATCTGCGCATTCAAATGTGTGTGCTGTGTGCTGCATCATGTACTTCTCTACCTTATGTGCAGACATTGGGAATAAGAACTACATGATCTTTGAGGTCTGTTCCAATCCAAACCAGTCTATGATTCTATAGCTGGATTATTGCAGACATCTTTTACAAGCTTATACACTAACAACATATGAAACTGTTGTCCTCTAAGGAACGTACATGTGTAGCCAGAATCTCCGTCATCCATAAATACAACAGAAAATTAGGAGAGACTAAAGAAGTTTGAATCTCCGCCTAGGCAGTACCCGGTGACTGGAGTTCCTGGAATTGATTTATCCTACAACCAAAACACAATCAATATATAAAACTAGCCATGTGCACTGATGACATAGTATGAAAATGACCTATTTATTCTCAGCTCAGGATATTCATCATAGCTGCCTCCAGATCAAAATCCCTTTTAAACAAAGAACCTTCAAAAATCCCAGAAATATAAAAATATGTTGACAAAGAATGCCTAAAGGAAACAATACAGCTAGAGGAAAGTTCAATACCTGTCTAGATTAAACCAGGAGAGGAAGTAACAGAAACAACAAAAAGTAAAATAATCTGCAAGATGTTCAACATCCAGTACAATGTTTGAGTGGCTTTCTTATTTATTTATTATTCTTTTAATTGAAGTAGCAATACAGTGGCTTAAACAGAAGTGCTCCATGTAATGTTAGACACCTGGGAAAGCTGGCTGCAGCTCAGACCCTCCAGTCAATAAAAATTTTATTCAAATCAGAACAAGATTTACAGTTCCTGTGTTGATATGTTCATTTCATTTATTTTGAGGCATTGAAAAGTCAGATTCAGTACTATGTGACTAAGCTACATCTGTCTCAGCACAACCAGTAACCATATTTCTTTAAGTTCAGCAAGTGTTTTGCAAAGAATCTGAAGGATATTTTTCATGAAATTAGTGCCTATAATAAAGCACCAGTGATGAAATGACAGATCTTTATAACACTGATATATTACAGTATCATTCTAATAAATGTTATTGCCAAATATTTCAAGACCTAAAACAGGTTTGCTGACTGAACTGTTTTGCAATCATATTTGCTATGCCCTATTACAAAGATGTTCTTTTATAGACACACAGTTCAGAAATTTTATTTGACACTGCTGACTACTAAATTAGCAGCTTTTTAACTTTGCCAGACTCATGAAACACAATTGAGATAAAAGGCAAAACATGTAACTTCTGCATTAATTCTTGTTGCTCATGTCATAAGAATCCTCAAGATGTGTTGAGACTAGAGTATGTGAAGCAAATGATAAAACCCTCCTCCCACCTTTAGATCCTCTCTCTACCCTTCCTCTCACTCTCATTTTGTACAGTCTGAACTATGCCATTACTAGGCTATCATTACAATACAAGAACACAACATGTGTAGAGTGTGGTTTGCACTGAGACATATACAAAGAAAACAAGTTTTTTGTATACTCTGCTTCTCGTGAGGGAGTTTGAGAGGCAAGAATTGACCTTTCCAGCTTTCTGGTTCTGGTTTCTTGCATTTACTGGTGGGGAGTGACTTCAGGCTACGATCTTAAGCATGCACATGTACAACTTCCTATCACATCAGGGTCAAGGATGCAACCATCAGAGACAATCCTGACGAATTTCCAGTAGGATAGACTCACAAATCTTCCAGAGAAGTCTAAAAAAGTTTAAGACACAGAATTCAGTGGTAAATTGTCTTTATTTAGAGTGAGATTTGTAATATAAGTAAACATCTTTTCATTATTGATTTTTATATATAAATCATCAAATATATCTTAAAACATGATTTTCAAGGACCTTTTCTGATCCTTTCAATGAAAGGAAGGAACTAGCAAACAAACACAAGGAATATTGTCTAAATTTTATAAACATACAAGGTTTGGGGAAGGACAAATAAAGGATTAGTTTTCTCTGGCAAATTTTTTTTTGGCTGTTTTTGCCTCCCTGCAATCCTGAAACAAAAACTTCATAACAGTTTTTTTCAGTCATTTGTGACATAGTTTTCCAGCAATATCCAAAAGCCTGAAATGGATCGGGACTGCATTATTATGAGTATAAACTAGAGATGAAAAACATTAAGTAGGAGGTTCTGATTTCATCATGTGCCCCACCAACAAATATCTGAGGAAATCTCTTGGATTTCTGAAAGTCCATATTGAAAATTAACAACTTGCCTTGTTTTGTTTTATTCTGAATTTTTTTTTTTTTTTGGGGGGTTGTGAGGTAGATGCAGGAAGCTTCTTTGACTCTCATTTGTTTCCTAAAAGGTGTTATAGTAGGCAAATCAAGCCCAGCAGACTAAAGGAGAAGATGGTTCTATTGATTTTAGTTTCATTTGACATGCAAATGCAATTTAGCAAGTTGTCCAGTCTTTTTATTCAAGCTGATGTAAGGCAACAACAAAACATTTGTCACATCTGGGTGAGAAATGAACCTATAAACAAACAAACTAGGAAACAAAGTAAAAAAGAAACTGTAGCTCAAAACTCTACACTTCTGTGTTAATATATGCTTTGAACACTTTCTTCATCCTTGTTTGTCACTATTTTGCCATCTAAACACCTGGTATATAAAGACCCAGATTCCTCTGACATAAGATAAAATACCTGAAATGCATACAATTATTTTAGGTTATTCCCACTCTCTCTGGAGAGGAATAAATGCTTCCCAGTTTCTGGGTGATCCAGTCCACCCTTGAGGGGCATCTATGTCTATTTATTGATTATGTAGGGAGCCTACTGTGGCTGGTCGTCTAACTTTGGCACTTCAGTTAGGTTCCCTCAGGTTAGTTAGGATGAATCCCAGCCAAAATCAATAGCAATAGCACTATCCATGTCTGACTTCCAGGAAGAAAATATCCCGGTGTCTGTTTCTCTCCTTCCCACCACTGATGGCCACAAAACTGGGAGCCTTCCTTAAGTGTGCACTTCTTTTTAGCACTCTGGTTGTTCTGCGTGGAGAATGCTGGAAACAAAAAAACTTCTACAACATATCCCTAGTGTGCGCCTCTCTCTGCAGAGAACGTTTCTGGGTTCAATGGACTGGCTCTGCAATGAGTGTTGACTGATGGTCAACACTAAGATATCTTTTATAGGTTTTACTGTGTTGCCATGAATGGATGCCTGGAATTGAATTTCAAAGAAATTTATCTGATGTGGTCCTGAACTACTGCACAAGAAGTTTATTGAATACATACTTGGCTCCCAGGGTTTCACTAAAGCCCATAAAAATTAACATCAGGAAGCCTTGTATTTGTTGTTGTTTTCCTTTTAAGAACAGAAATAAGCAAGGTCAAGTAGAATGTCATACAAAGCTAGTAGTAAGATCTGTTCTCTGAAATCTTTATCTTTACAAAATACTTTAATCACATTTTCAGATATTCTTTTGAAGTGATAGACTTTTTTACCTAGAAATTACATATAAGAAATGGCAAAATATAGTAAATCCAAAAAAAGTGAAGGCTGTTGTTAAGCATTTTATCTATTATGAAGTAGGTCTTTTCTGTTTTGCAATCATATTTTCCATGAACCACAATTTCTACTTGTAGGGGAAAAAAAAAAGGAAAAACATAGTGAAACAAACACTATGGCAGTTTCCATGCTTTACATCTGTGAATTTCTTTAAGCATTTTTTTTAAAAAAAAATTATATAAAGGCAAAATAGTTGCTGAGTTTTCTGTAGGAAAATGCACTCCATCTGTAGTTTCCATTCTGGCAAGAAATTGCATGAAATATGAAAAATGAAGTGATTAAATATTGAAAATGTATTAGAATTAATACTTATGCAAGTGATGGGTAAAAACCCACAATATGCCTCTCATGTTTTCCAAACCTGCTCATAATGCATCAGGCAAGCACCAGACAGGTAGATGATTTTATTTCTGTAAAACAAAAATTTGCAGTTTAGATGAATCTTTCACCTTGTTTTCAGTAACATACTGAAAGTATGTCCACCATCTGCAGAGATTTTGGGAGCAGAAATTATTGGAGAGCTTAGAAACATGCCTTTGGGGTGTGATAACACTGTCAAGTCCTGCAAAAGTTGGAAATAACCCTTTCTTCCTGTTATGACAGACAGAACGAGAAGCTGCTCATTTAAATTGCTGCAAGGGAGACATCAGCTACGAGGTAAGAAAATTTTCCAGTGGTGAGGCTAGTTAGAGACCAGAATACAGTCTCATAAGGAAATGATGGGGTTTCCAACTTCAAGGTACGGAGTAGTTTAGGCAAATGTTAAAACAATAGATTTGGTGTCAGATGTGGCATATGCCTGGATCATAGAGTCAGACCATCCAAACTCTTGAAATCTCTTAGATACATGTTCTTCTGTGATTCTATCAGGAACCATCTGGGGACAAAGGAATGAAAGGTGAGCCTCAAAAATCCAAATTCCACAAAATGAACAAAAGGACATCTCTAGTAAGTCTGATCACTCAATTATCCTGTCTTCAACACCAGTCAACAGGAGGTGGCTGGTAGAGAACATGTTAGTCATTGAATGGCACTTGAACACAGTAATTTTCTGGCCTGCAAAATGTAGAGACTAAAGGAACTTTTTTGATAGAGGCGGTATCTTTGAATTTATTACCCTGCAAAATATTATTCTTTAATAATTTCTTTGTATTTTAAAACCATGTAAAATTTTAACATTCACTAACTCCTTTTTACATGCATATTATTTAAAGAAAAGTTCTTAATTTTCCATTATGCAAAATATAGTTAGAAATTTAATTCATTATGTTAAAGATTGGAAAAGCTATGAGAAACCATTTTGAATTCACTTTCTCCATTCCAGCCACAGTTTTGTTTCATGTGTCTTGCATGCACTGGCACCACAGAAGCAACTTACTTGATCTGGCCAACACGTGCAAGCTTGGCTGCTTATAATAATAGAGATTAATTTACAGTTTACAGCCCAGGCTATACAAGAAGTAAAATAAAAAATATTTATTTCTTTGAAATTTAACAGATACTGGGGACTTGCCTGTCTTAAACACTATTGAAAATGTCATCCTTAAGGATAACATTAATCCAAAAGATACACTACTCCAATTGTCAGACAATTGAAGCTCATGAGAGAGCTAAGTTTGTAAAGTACATTAATCGTAGACTGAAAGAGAACCAGGAGATAGAAGTCACATAAGGCTTCAGGACATAAAAATGGTTACAAAACCCAAAAGAAAGCTTAAATGTGTCAACCAGATAAACTGTATTGAGGGATAAAAGCTTTTCATTTAGGAGTTCATATACCATTTTCAAAGCAACTCTTCACTTTCGTGTTTAAATGTATAAGTAGTTCAGCATTGTGCTTTAATTTTGATTTACTTATTATTGAACCAGTGACCAATTAGGAAGAAATTTTTTACAGAGAGAGAGTAATCAGGCATTGGAATGGACTGCCAAAGGAGGTGGTGGATTCATCATCCCTGAAGGTTTTTAAGATGAGACTAGATGCGGCACTTAGTGCCATGGTCTAGTAAAGACGGTAGGGTTGGACTTGATGATCTTGAGGTGTTTTCGAACTTGGTTAATTCTATGATTCTATGACTTTCTAGGGACTACAACCCTTTACAAACACTTATTTAAATGAGGGCAGCAACATGATGTGCTGAGTAGAGCTTCATAAATAGAAGTTACATGCACTTAATTAAGAATATTTACATTGATTTGGACAAAAGTTATCTTGTCTCTGTCCATGATTTATTCTGAGACAGCGTTTATCAGAAATTAAATTCCCATTCCCAGAGAGATGGAGGTATGGTTGTCTATGTATGTGTATCATGATTACTAACTTGAGATTCTTACTGTTGATAAACAGAGTAAGATTGAATGAGATGTTGTATCTAAAGCCTGGTGTTTGCTTAATGTTGATACATCCCCTTTAAGTGTTCTTTAATAAATAATTTGATTCCCTTCCCTAGTAGTACTCTCTCTCCTCTTTCTGATGTGGTATGAGAACGCATATTTTCAGATTTAGCTTTTAGCTTTCTGCTGCTGTTTTCTTTTTATATTTCTTTTTCAAGCACTGCAGGCTACCAGTTGTCTCCTGCATTCCATACCGCACCTAGCACCATGGAGTTGTGGTATTATCACAAGATTCTAGACATTACTGAAAGACAAATTATTGCAATTATAGTACTGCAGCTGCTCAGCTGGTATTGTAGTTTAGAGTCAGAAAGTTCCCCCTCTCCTTTCCTCACACCTTATTTCCATCTTTATAGATTTGCAGATGTAAAGAGAAAGGAAAACAACAAGAAAAAGCACTTGTGCTTGTTTTCTGGAAAGGAAAATACATTTGCCTTGAAATAGAACTTGATTTTGTAATATACTTTTGATTTTTGGCCATGTTTCTTGTAAGGGACTGCACATTTTTCAGGGACTGGGGGGAGAGGTGGCAGGGGAGAGAGGGAGAGGAAGGCAGATGAAAAAAGGCTGTTACTTTTGTAACTTATAATTGTGTCCTCTATTTCTTTAAAAAAATATCTTCCATGTCCTCAAGCTCCTATTGCAGATCAGATATTTGCAGCATTGAATACTGAACTAGTCATCTTCTTTTGCAGAAGATACCATTTGGGATTATCCAGCTATGTCAGCAATATCTAAGTTGTTCATGTAAGGAGGCAGAATTAAATTTTTCCCTTCCTGAGGGGAAGGGAAAAATTTAATTCCCTTCCCGAGGGAGCAAGGAGTAGGATGGAGTTTATCTCCCATTGTTCAAGTGTAGGGTGATAGCAAGGCTGCAGCTGCTTGGCTCCCTCTTAAATAAACCTCCTCAACAGCCACCATGGAGTATCTTTCATTCTGTTCCCATGGCAACACCTTTTGTGCCCATGTTGTCTCTAATGCATTCAACTAGTTGGATTCCTTGGCACCTGCCTCCAGTGCCAGGTCTTATCAAACCTTATTAAGCTGAGAATCCCTTTCAGCTGCACTAGTGGGAAAAGAAAAACAGACAAATGTAGTTCACCTGAGATCTTTCAAATCCCAGTAAGGTAAATTTCTCAAGTTCCCAACTAAGACCTGAACTTGCCTAGTACGAAGATGTTCGCATGCACACACACAAATGCATAGAATTTCCTTCTGTCACATGTGCTGTTTCTTCCACTCTCTGTAGAGTGTACATGAATGATCACACTCTCTTGTGCTCACAGACTAATACAGATGGTCTTGCTTTTGTCTGCGACAAGAAACCTCCTAAAAGAAAGGCATTTTTAATGCACAAGCAAACTGTGATGCATGAACAAGTTGCCCCCTGAGTTTTTGTGCAGAAGCTCATCACAGATTTCCTTGACCATATGAAACTTTTTGTCCCTCTACTATGCTGACACAGGAACTTTTTCTGTTTTACGAGTGTTGATATGATTGATACAAACAGACTCACAAAGCAACACAGTTACTTTGTCTCCTCACACAGTCACTTTTCTATACTTACTATAGCTCCTAGAAAGACTGTTTTTGTTTAAATGCAGATAAAATTTCATAGATAAACATAGACAAATTTCTAGCCAATATGTATGCTCACAGTCTAGGAGGAAAAGACTTTTAAGTGCAGCTAGGTAAGATTATATCCCAACCTCATAATCCTCATATCTAAGCACCTACACATTTATAAGCATATTAATATGGGAGAATGACCTATACACTGGTACCTGCAGTGCATCTTTGATAGGCATGTTTTACCAGTTAGGGGGATATCTGTTTCTACCTTGGTCCCCAGGCTGACTTTTTTAATCAGCATAATGTTCAGAGTTTGAATTTAAGTGTTTAACAGGGGCACATTTTTACTCTGGCCTCCATCCATGTTTAATGTTATAGACTGATGACTTTGTTTAGTCAGTCTGAACAAGATCTATCAAATGATATCGAATAGAAATAAGTCATCTAAGCTTTTTCTACAGAGACTGTAAGGAAAAGATCTTTTGAACACAATTCCGTACAAAAAACGTTCCCTCAAATCTTTTCTTTTTAGAGAAACTTGAATCATTACATTTTGCTAAGCATATAAGTTATATGCCTAAAAATGAATTCAGGCAAAATTGGTATGTATTTGAATCCCCTTTCAGAGGAAAGGCTAAGATTATTTTATTCATCTTAACTTCTGATGTGCAGGATTCCTTCATCTAAAAATGCAAGTTTCCTCTCTTAAGGTGTCCAACGAAAAAATTGCTCCTCAGAGCTGTGTTCTCAGTGTATTTGCCAAATGTATGTTTTTTATTTAGTTAAATAATAAGGAGTTCTGGATCTTTCTGAACAAATCAACTTCATTGAAGACTTCATTTTTGTAATTTGTCTTTACTACTTCGTGTATGTGGTATAATTCAGAGTACAACTGTCCTGGACTAGTTCCAGTTTCTTGAGAATTTTTAAAGCTCATCTCTTACCTCTATCATTATTTTGGGCACTAATTTCTTAAATCATTTAATTCTAGGATGTTTTCTCATGGCAACATGTCTCTTCAGTAAACTTTAACTGCATGCACTTCTGCTTTATTAGCTATGGTGATAAGTGGGATTCCTGGAAGCAAAGAAATTAGGTATGAGAAATAAATATAATTCAGAATTTATAGGTCATTTCATACCCTTGGTGCCCATTCAAGGGTGTGGCAGAAGACCAGTCTGTACAGATATTCTTGTGTGACCAGTCTCCCAAAATAATTATGGCATCTAAAATATCTGCCCAATCCTAGAGAACTTTGCTGTGTGGAAGGCACACAGAAAGGATATCAGACTCTATCGTACTTATTTTTTCTCACTGGTCGGGTTTTTATAAGTTCATGCTCATCACTGGACATGATGAAAATCTAATTAATTCATTTTATTTTATCTGCAGTAAAGGTTAAAGAAGATTTTAATATTTTGTGGGATGGCTACAAAAGTAAATCTGATAATTACACTGATTGCACAACATTAGTGAGGTCTGTTGCCAGCAACTCCTTTGACACCCCCCTCACTGAGGAATGACTCAGTCTCCTGCATAATGCTTTTGCAGGAGACCAGCTTGTTCGCTAGGAAGACATCCAGCACAGGACACATTTTCCATTCACAAAGCGTTCCCAAATTTTCTTGATACGCTGCACAGGACAGACTTGAGTCTGGAGGCTGACAACTGAGCCCGTGGCTTAACAGTCTGTTTCGTCCATTAAATTTGAGGATAGTGCTTTTATCAGACACACACTTTTTCCAAAGTGTATTGTAATCAGTATACTCATCAGAGTCCTGCTTTCAAGCATAAGAACTCTGAGTATGACTTTATAACATACAACTTTGTTTTCTCTCAGGGCTGAGAAATGAAAAATTGTCCCTCTACTTTCAATTTCACTCATAACTTTAGTGAAACTCACTACAGTTTTCAAACATGACTAATTGAAACTAATCTTCAAATAAATCCAAAATACCTCTTACACACATAACTCAGTGGCTCTTCAAGCATAAGAACTCTGAGTATGACTTTATAACATACAACTTTGTTTTCTCTCAGGGCTGAGAAATGAAAAATTGTCCCTCTACTTTCAATTTCACTCATAACTTTAGTGAAACTCACTACAGTTTTCAAACATGACTAATTGAAACTAATCTTCAAATAAATCCAAAATACCTCTTACACACATAACTCAGTGGCTCTCCTCTCCTGCAAATATCTTAGCCTGGACTTAGTTGATTCTTAGCAACTATTTCAAAAGCCTGGTTTCTCTCAGCTGTCTGGTGCATCCTAAGACCATCCACAGTTCATCTTGTCTAATCATACCAGTTATACATTTTAAAGATAATTGCGTAAAATTACAGTAGTACCTCTCAATTCAATTTCTCCTTAAAAATTCATAATACTTAAATGTAAGAGGAAGCTAAGTGTAGGGTATTGTGATTGTTTCTCACTGACAGTTTTGGACAGCTTTCAAATTTTTCAAGACTTTCCATTAGGTACCTTTATCTGGGAGTTCCAAATCAACCCAGAGTTCTGAAAACATTTAAGCACATAGTTTTAAGTTATCCACCTTAGGAGGACAGTGTATCCACTGCTGAAGTAGAAGAATCCTTTCTGCAGAAAGTGCTGAAATTCTTTGCATTCAGACCAACAGGTACACTTTTTCTTCTTTTTCTTTTTTTAAAAAAAACAAAACCCCCTCATATGGAGTCGTGAGTTCCAGACAGCATTGGTTTTTATCTTGTCCTTCTCTGCAGCCAGAAAAAGAAGTGTTCTTAATAGTATTCTACTTTGTAATCTCAGACTCATCTGTGCATCAAGGTAACCTGAGACCATGACATCCTCAGGTTAGTTTAATTTAGAGGTGATGTCTCTTTCATAGGAAAACATTTAATTCCTGGAGAATATGGGCTCAATATCTTCCTCACAAGCAGTTTAGGCAGAAAGATGGATAACCTTGACAACTGAAAATTCAACCTTGCAAAAATTAATCTGCTGAATAATCAGATGTAATTTGTACATGTGCATTTGTTAAATCTATTCAAACTCTGGCAGGGATATTCTGGAGGCTTCACTGCTTTTGACTAAACTAAATTGTACATTTTACATTCAAGACTTAAACTGAAACAGCAACACATTTAACTAAACTTCAGAATCCAGAAATGTGAGCAGAAGAGCAAAGATTGTCTAATGAAATGCTTCTATTTTCTCTCTTTATTTGGGGGAGGATTTGTTCTTCATTGTTTCTGAACTCCAGTTAGTATAGGTATAAACCCACAATATTTCTTGACTTAGCCTTTCATATTTTTGAAAATTTTAAGCCTGAAAAAGTAATTATTGCTTCTCTTTTTCCCATTTTACAGCTTCTATCTTTCTTCTTGCCCATTTTGCAGCTTCTATCTTTCTTTTTGCCCATTTTACTCTAATCCATGGAAGGAGGGCTGCAGCTGGAATGACATACAGGACAAATTTCAGCCTCCATTTCAGGCACAACATTCTTGAGTATCTGTGAAAAAGTTATTTCTATTGTGACCCCAAAAACTGTTAAACTTAAGCATATGGAACATGTGAAACAGGTACCTGAGTGCTGGTAGGGTGACTGGTAGATGCTGGTTCGTGTTACTTGGTTCTTCTAGTAGGAGAGGTTCAAACCTGAACTGTATTTCCAAACTGCATATTGAACATAGTCATTCCTGAAGAAAATTAGGTGTAGTCCTTCCTGCATCTCATAGTTCTCTGTACGTATAATAAAACTGGGTCTTTATCAACCACCTTAATTTTGAAGGAATGGCAGCAGCATCAAATAAAAAGAGCACATTCTATTCTGGACCCAGTCTGATGAAACTCTATGGTTCTGTTCTATGTCAGGCTATCTGAGAAACCAACTGAATTTCACCTCAACAATTTCTGTTCTGTTTCACCATGTGTGTATATCAATGTGCACAACTAAATTTTATTTCAATGTGTTTTTTGCCTTGATTGTACCCTTCAAGATCAACCATTACAACATCTGAAATGTTCTCATTCCTTGAACTGAGGTCACATTACTAGATTTTTCTGGTCCTTTCCACTCTCAGATGTGGATTGGCACAGTACTTCAAAGGGAAATAAAAAGGACCAAAGTGGTATTGGGGATAGGTCTTTCAGAGGCCAAGTACTCCTACTTATCTTTTCCTTAGTGACTCCATTGACTTTGTCTGAAACCCCTTCATTCCATAGACTCAATGCCAAAAAATATTTTGGACATCTGAAATGCACAAGGAACACATAACTTTCAGTATTATCTTGCCTTGAGGGAGTACACCAAACCACACACATTAAATCCACATGAGAACACATAGTCAGGACAATTTTCAAGTGGTTTTCTGCAACTTTTCTTTTACAGAATTGAGGTGTGCATACCTAGTCTCTGTCAGTAGCAAACTGATAGAGGAAGAAGTCTTCAGAGATGCTTCAGCTGACCGATTTGCAAGGATCTTGCTTAGAGGGGATGTTTCCGTAGCAAATTGGGAGAGTCTGTATGACCAACTTGTACTCAATAGCTAGCATTTACCGCATTCATTAGATCAGACGAAACACAAAATTGACTAGCTTTGTTCACCTATAGAAAGTATATACCATCTTGCTGATTAATTCAGTTGCTACACCTTTTCTTTTCCAAATATAATTGATGATTTACATTATTAAACAATAGTGTTACATAGTTGAAATTAAGGGCAGTTTGTCACTAGCATTTGAAAAGTTATTATATTCCTGCCCAAATCTGGTTGTCTCTTTATCCTAAGTAGAGGTCATTCTTAACTCTTGAATTGTTAGGAACCTTTATTAAAAGGGAATAGAATAGGATTCTTTAATGAATTATGCTCCTCCATAGATGATTATGATGATGATTACTATTAT
>NW_008682267.1:0-363 GCF_000695815.1 Acanthisitta chloris
GGTAGTGCTACTCCAAATTCCATAAAAAGCATTATGATCATTCCGGGGTTAAGGTGATGGCTAGCAATTCCTGCCACCTGCAATAAACACAGCAACACCCAAGGCACACAGTTTGTTTTCCCATCTTGATGCTGGCTAATGCCTTTTCCAATGCCCATCTTGCTACGGCAAGTTGTAATTCTTCTAGGTTCTCTGGCCTCCAAGTCTCTGATAGAGACTGCTCCAGAGGCAAGTCCAGATATTGACAATATGCCTTGTCAAAAGTTTGTTCAGCAAGTGTGCTTACACACCTGCTGCACAGAGAGTGTTTTGTGATTACTGCAGAGGCAGTACACTGATATCCTTGTTGACACCCGCCACACT
>NW_008682268.1:0-20583 GCF_000695815.1 Acanthisitta chloris
ATTATTGTTATATTCTTGGGTTCCACACTGGATGATGTTACAGTTAATGAAAATCCCAAGAAAGTTAGAGAAGCCTGAGGGGAAAAAGAAAGCCAAACCAACCTTGTACATTGTCTCTTATACTTATTTAAGAGGGAAGTCAAACAAGCCATCAAAAGCCTTGAGCTTAGAGCAGAGATTTACATATATAAAACAGACTGGAACAAAACTTCAGGAATTTGTCTCTATAAAATGCCAGGTCTCTATACAGTTGAAAGATAATACCCACTAATATAGGATTATATAGGCTTTTTTCATCTTTATATTTTGTCTTCAAAACTTTCATCCTAATATGAATAATATTATAAAAGTGGATTAATAATGAAATTATTCTGTCATAGTCTGTGGAGTCTGTCACTTGGATATTGAAAAGAGAGGGCATAACTTTATGCATCTGATTTTAAGGTACAGGAATGCAGCTCCACCTTCCTCACTATCTGTAGGACAGTTTCATAGAAAGGTTAAAAGTGTTGAAGTAGTATTAAGCACAGACATGTGACTCAGTAAAAAAAAGTAAATGTAAGGACAAGATATAAGAGGGGAACTGAACAGACATACATTAAAGTAGCAAAAGAGACATTATCTCCTTCGGTAGCACGTGGCCGAACAAGGCAGAGGAAGGCAGCAGCAAACTGGTGTTTATTTGGAATCACTTTTGGTTTCATTTGACAGTAATTTAACTGTTGGAGTGCCTGAGAGGATTTTGTTTCCCTGTTTTTCTCAATACTTTGCAGGGAATGCGGAGATGCATCTCTTGGCAGTGATGTTTCCACCATGTCAGGCACAATACCCCATAATACTTGGTAATTCTATTAGATAATGGGCAGGTGTATGATTTTATTATTTATCACAAACTTTTTAATGAAGTGTTGGTTAATGCAAGTGGTGGGATGCCATACAGGTGGACACAGATGAGCTCAAGATGTAGGCCCATGTGAATCTCAGGAGTTTCAACAAGGCCAAGTGCAAGGTGTTGCACCTGTGTTGGGGCAATCTCTGATGTATGTACAGGCTGGGGGATAAACAGTGAGAGCAGCCCTGCTGGGAAGGCCTAGGTGGGGTGCTGGGGGATGAGAGGCGGCTGGACATGAGCTGGCAACATGCACTTTCAGCCCAGAAAGCTAACCATATCCTGGGCTGCATCAAAAGAAGCACGGGCAACAGGCTGAAGAGGTGATTCTGCCCCTCAGCGCTGCTCTGGTGAGACCTCCACTTGGAGTGCTGTGTCCAGGTCTGCAGTCTTCAGCATAGGAAAGACATAGACTTGATGGAACAGCTCTAGAGGGGGGCTACAAAAATAATCAGACATCTGGAACACCTCTCCTGTGAAAACAGGCTTGGAGAGTTGTGGTTGGAGAAGAGAAGGCTCCAGGAGCTGCTTCATTGCAGCCTTTCAGTTATAAGAAAGATGGGGACAAAATATTTGCAGGGCCTGTAGCCATAGAACAAGGGGTAATGGTTTTTGGCTAAAAGATGGTAGATTTAGACTAGATGTAAGGAAGATTTTTTTTAAAGGAGGGTGGTGATACACTGGAACAGGTTTGTCAGACAGGTTGTGGGTGCCGCATGATTGGAAATGTTCAGAGTTAGGCTGGTCAGAGATTTGAGCAACCTGATCTAGTAGATGCCCCTACCCATGGCAGGAGGGGTGGAACAGATGTCCCTTAAAGGTACTTTCCAACCCAAACTATTCTGATTTTATGAACCAAACTACTTACCAACTCCCCTCTTAGCTATTTAAGTAACTGGTGTCCTTTACCTGGTGGACTGTACGTCCCAACTGATCAGATTTCACATTTTCCATAAATTTAAAGCAAAAAATGAATAGATTTCTATAACTAGTTATCATTGCAGAAGTCTGTGAGGTAAGTATCTAACAGAGAGAAAAACAGGAAACAGACTAGAAGTTTAGGAAGGGATTCTATTTTCAACAGTATATGCCAATGGTGATTTAATATGTATGTGCAGGGAACAATAACTGCTGATTTTTAAGTGGAAAAAAGTGAGTGTAAAACATCTGTTTCTACATTTCTGTTTCTCACATCGATACTTTTCTACAAATTGAAATGCATGATATTTCAGCCTTCTCTGACCCACAAGGCTCTTACCAAAACCTATTTGTTCATTGCAAGAGCTGGAGAAGAAGGAAGAGGAAAGGCCATGAGACTGAAATCATCAAAAAACATAACTGGCAAAAAATGGCACTTAACAAATATCAAAATCAAGTTGAATTGTTGACTTTCTGATAAAATACAAGTCAAATATTTCTGGACTTACATTTATATACTTATTCATAACTAGATTTGCTTGCACTTCTTGCAATTCCTTTTTAAAATAGCTGAAAGCTTTGGACTTTATATATACAAAACTGCGATGCATTTCCAAAGCACAGGACATGCACTGCTAATGACAGAAGAACAAGGAGCAAACATCGTTGTCTTTTATTTTGCTTCACCCTTGTTCTTATGAATAAAGCTCTTGGATATAAAACTCAAAAACTTTGAGAGATGATCTAATACAAAATGTTAAGATGATTTTTTTTTAAAATGGAAAACAGAAGCCAAATCTGCCAAATTTCATTAAAATTGTCTCCACTTATCTCAACTTTTTCCTCCCTACTACCCTTCTTTCCTGGCAATGAACACTTCCTGTTGATCTAAGCCTGGTGTTCAACTGTTATTCCTCAAATTACTTCTTTCTCTCCTGATCAAAGTTTTCAAATGTCATAACAATATTAAAACACTGAATACATTCTAAGGCTAGTGTAAGATTTAAGGAGATTTTTAGTGAAGCATAATTAGCATTACATTAAAATGAACTGTTTGAGGGATAAATTGTTCCAGTTTACATCATGCTGAAAGACCATAATGGAAGTCTTTAAGATTAAATTCTGCTATTTTTTTTCCTAAATTCTATCAAAACTGGCAGGAGCTAGAAGCCTGGCAGTTTTATTTTTCCATTATCTTCCATGGCAGCAAGCCATCTGCAAAGGAAATGAAACAGATTCAGCCAAAGCAGAGCACATTGCTACAGGATATCAGTCCATGAAGACATAATACAGAATAAAAACAGAAGATATTAAATAATTTATCAATGCTATCACATGATAGGTGAATAGAAGCTTCAGGTGCAGTCTCGGTACTCCCTGCCCTGGTTCTTGCCCTAACACCTTCCTGCCCCTTTTTGAGGATGGTAATAATCAAGACTGTATTCTAGTTTCCAATTTTTAATTCTAAGAAGAATGCCATTCATAAAGCATAAAATGTTCATGACTCTGTGACACGTGCTTTTTATTTCCTGGTATGCTTCCTTGAACTGACGGTTAAAATTAACATATAAATTAATTTAGCTGTGGTTAAGTGAACGCAAATTGATATTTTGACAACCATTGTGAGAACAATAAATTTATTATTTTCTCTTAGCCGGGAAGATTTCCTATACGAGAGCATCCCCAATTAAAAATGTGAGCCAAAGCTCCTGAAACTCATTTTTCAGTAAGATACAGGTTGATTCTCTGAATTGTTTACAGTAACTTACATAGCTTGTGAGTTGGGCACCTGTAGCAGTGTGCCTTAAACCTGGGCATTCATTTTATATTCTCCTCTTTTGTTTTTCTTTTCTTCAGTGTGGATAAAAACATATTATTGTTGCCCTCGAGGCATGAATCTGACTCTTCAATTCTTCATTTCAGTTGACCTGGCTGTAAATACAAATCTGGTCTTGCAGTCTTGGCAGTGGGGAAAAATATATGAGCAGTGCTCAAACCACTTTCCTTTGTCATACCGAGTAGATGGCTGGCCTGAAATATCCTTCTCCAACTGACCTTCTACTCAGGAATAAAGCTTTACTGACTCTCTATCTGAATTACTAAAGCAGTCTCAAAACAATATGTAAAATCTGTTGCACTTTTCTCACAAAGGGATATTAACTTAGCATTCATGAGTTCTTGTGATTTCCAGATCTGATTGAAAGAAAACATCAAGACTCTGTGCACCCTTTGTTCTGCTTACCTATCAATGTGATATAGTGTACTTGAAGCTTATGAGGTCATTATTTATATCACTGAAGTTAGACATCACTGACCATAAACTGGATATAAGCTAGTGGCTACATCACTGGCTATAAACTCCAGTAGGCATAGGAAAGGCAGGAAAGGTGGTGGTGTAGCCCTGTATGTTTGGAAGTGTTTTGTTTGTCTAGATCTTGATGATGGTGATGATAGGGTTGGCTGTTTGTGGGTAAGAATCAGAGGGAAGGGCAACAAGGCAGATATCATGGTAGAAGTCTATGTCACCATTCTTGATATAAGGAAAAGTTTTGCAATTTTGTTAAAAATTGTGTAGAACCACTTCTGCTATAGCAATGTAACTGGTTAAAATATTTATAATTTGTTTAAATTAAGGGGGTTTATTGCTTAAGATCTTTAATGCACTCATTAGTGGAGGGTAGCCAACAGATTGTGTAGAGGAATATCTGTAAGTCGTTTGAGAATAGTTCACATTCATTACAAACCAAATGCATAATGCTCATAATCTTGAATAAGATAGAAATTAACAGTAGAGCCCTGCAAAGCTGTGTAAATTCTGTAGCTATTCAAATTCTAAATTCATGCTGAAAGGGAACTTCATTAAGACAGTTGCATCTTATTTCCAGCTGCAGCTCAATCTTTAAATAACTGTACTAGAAAAAGAATTTAAAGGCTCCCACTTATATAAGTTATGAACGTGAATAAAGGACAAGTGCTTTACAGAGTGCTACCCCCCATAAGCCTGTCTCCAAGTTTTCTGATGATTCACAGTGTCTCCAGGCAACAAAGCAAATGACAGCTTTTGAATGTATTTCCTGTTCTTTCTTCATCAGTATTTCTAAACTTTTTTTTCTTTTTTTTTTTTTTTTCCCTCCCAGAAGACTGGTTAGCCATTTTGATAGCAGTTTTAAACCACTTCCATTTCATCAGTTTAAGAAAGAAAGAAAAATGTCCACTCAGCCAATCTGTGATGTGGTCTAAAGAGATATTTCTTCTTGGATGCTTTCCAGCTTTTTGACTTATTGCCTGTTGCAATTAAGAAATGCTTAGATTTGTCCATATCTCTAACCTCTGATTCAGTCACCTACACATCTCTGTGTCTCCTTCATTGGTATCTTCATACTTCTGTTGCCACATATCCTTCAGACATGTTTCCGGCTCCATTCAATGAAGTATGTGGATTCCCAGCCTCTTGTGTACATAAAACTTCAATATTTTCTTTCACTTCCTTTTGTCTTGTTTCTGTTTAACAGTCAATTTAATAATGATCCCACCTAAACAGAACTTGCAAAATTTTATGCTCAAGTCTCAAATTTTATGCTCAAGCCCATTAACAAAGTAAGGAAGATGGTGCTGGTGAACTCTTGTTTTTTTGATTGCGCATAGTATTCTTCAAATTTCATTCTACAGGGAGCAGTATCACCAGCTGTGTCCTGTTTCTGGTACATCTATAATAAAAAGAGAGACCCTTAAATTCTAATAGTCTCAAGGATAAGTTAATTTCTCTCACAGCACATTTAATCCATTTTAAATTTAATTTAATTTCAGTGTTCTGAAATCCCATTTTACAGGGTCTTTCCCCTAACAATTACTTTTCTGTATGATTCATGAGAGTTGTGTGGCTTATCCCAGAATCTCTGCCCCTGGCAGTTTTCAGCGTGTCAAGACATCAGATGCTAGTGAGAGTCAAAATGGATACCCAGGAAAAAATTAATTCCTTTGAATATTGTTTCATCAGTTATGTTCTCTATGTCCTGGAAAGGCCTCAGTATCAAAGTAATTCTCATTCTTTTGAAGTCCATGAATTTCAAAATTAATTTTTGAAAAGACAAGTGATTGCTTTATTATTCCTGTTGTGTGTTGACCGGCAGTGATTTTCAGAAATAAGACTAATTTATGGAAACAGAGTGATCTCTGAACCATGCTGAGTGGCACTGTTGACATACCTGAGGAACAGGATGCCATTCGGAGGGATGTGAACATGCTCAAGAAGTGGGTCCATGGGAACTTCATGATGTTCGTCAAGGCCAAGGCCCTGCATCTCGGTTGGGGCAACTCCCAGGATCAATACAGGCTGGAGGATGAACAGATTGATAGCAGCCCTGCCAAGAAGGACTTGGGGGTGCTGGTGGATGAAAAGCTGGACATGTGCCAGCAATGTGTGCTTGCACAATTGAATAATGACTCAAGGCAGGAAAAAATCTCCTTTATTTTTTTTCATCTCAGCAAACTCTCAGGTTCTCATGCATCTTATTGAACATTTTCTTGCTAGGCAAAGTGGGAAGATTTTTACCTTTGATTAAGGAAAGTTAAGAACTAATAAGGATATCTTAATAAAAATGAGGGCAAGTCACCTAAGGGAGGAAAACTCAAGAAAAAAAGGAGGAGGAAGAGGAGGAGGGAGACAGTGACAGAGATATTTCCAATTTAAGCAGACTGTAATAGATTAATGCGTGGGTTTTCTTTAATGTATTTATTCTTGTATTTCATAATTACTTTTCATGATATTGCCAATTGTGAGTGATATAAATAAATACTCTCATTTGCATTTTGCCTTGGCTGACTTATTGAGGTAACGGGATAATATCAAGGCTCTTTTCATCTAGGGGCAAAGTAAAGAAAAAGACTGGATTACTGAGGAATCTTTGTCTCACCCCATCACATCCTTCAAAATATACAAATAGGCTGTTTGGCAACTGCCTTCCTAAAAAGATGTTGCACACTATAGAGAACCAATATCAAAAAATCAAAGGTAAACCCCATATTTTTCAGGGACTGTGGTAAGGGAAGAAACTCTTTGGGAATGTGTGGATATCTCCCAAGTAATTTGAGCCTAGAGATGCAGAAGTATAGGAGAGGTACATGCCAAGCTCTTTTGCTGCAGCTATAGATGGATAACCTGATTACCCACAGCAGAAAGACACTGTGACAAACCAATGGAACGAGGAGTAGAAGAACTGAAGAGGTTCCTGGCTGCACACTACAACAATCCATATCCTTTCAGTGAACATCAGGAGAAAGGGAACAAATTCTGGACTCTGAAAGGTCTCTGGATGTTTGGTACTGCCATATGTTCATTTCTTCTGAGACAAAGATCATGGCAGGCACTTTTGCACTTCAGAGAAGAAGTGGCACGCCAAGGAACATATTGTATGCTTCTTGGCAGAGGAGACTGCTGCTTTTATGGATTTGGAGTAGATGAATGAAAGAGGACTGGCCTTTAGTGTGGGCTTCTCCTCTACAGATACTATTGTATACGTTGTCTCCCAAAGGCCAGTGAGAATAACCAGGACCAGTTGGAGATGACACATTCTGGACTTGTTCTCAGAAGCTCTTTGTTGCCTTTCAACTTGCACGGAGAAGCTGACTGCAGAGCTTTGTTTTGTTTTCTGGGACAAGTTTGACCTGAATACGTTCTGGGACAACTTTGGCCTGGACCATGCCAACATGTGGCATGAGTTGTCAGCGTATAGGATGCTCCCCTTATTGTGTAGGAGGGTCACAATAGCCCTATTGTGGAAGAACCAAGGCGCAAATTTCCCAGTTTCTCTCGACAGCACATGGCTGTAGTGAAGGCCATCTTCTGCAACGGGTGTCCATGCTGGAGGACGTGATTCAAGCAGACCAGCTTGAATGAAGATTGATGAAGTTCTGAAGGATCTTGAACACGACTTTCTTTAGGGAGAGCTTCAAGACTTCCTCTTCACCTGTCATATTTTCTTCTCTAGTGGGAGAAGACTGGTGCTTACAAAGCTGAATGAAAATCCAGATGACTTGATGGATGTGAGAGCCTGTGAAGTCACCAACTTGGTGATCTTTTTCACTGGGCAAGCAGGTCAGGAAATCTGGCCTGGTGTCTTGAGACAAGTGAACTCCTTCTCCCGTGCTCAACATCTAGCAAGTCACAGCACTGGCTCCCTTCATGAGAGCTGTATCCATGTACCATGTACTCAGAACAAGCTAGCGAAGCAGCATTTCCTTTCCCAGAGGCCATGCTGATTCTTTCTTTACAATCTGTGTTTATCCATATGCTCAGTAATCTCATACTTTAATACAGGCTCTTCCATTTTACTGCAGATGACAGACAGACTCAGTGAACGTCTCTGGAGCCTTGTTTGTGGATGGGGCTTACAGTGGCAATATTCCAGACTCCTGACTCAGTGACTGCTTGTAAATGATAGGTTACAAAATTTAGCTAGCAGCTCTGCAATTTCACATTTGAGTTTCTTCACAGTTCTTGGATATATGGCTGATAACCCTGGTGATTTATTGACATCTAACTTATTCTATGTGGTTAAATACTTCCTGTATACTTAGCTCAGACTGATATAGCTCCCCTGACCAATCTGCTTGAAAAACTTACACTGGATGTTGAAAACTTCCTAACATTTTTAACAGAAAAAAATAATTCAAAAATTAAAAATAAACCTCATATTCTCTGCTGTGACCTGATCTTCAAATGCCACTTTAACACACTTTGTCATCAGATAGTCCAGCTGTTTCATGAGCTGATTTTCAGCTTCTGAGGTATTTAAAGACCTTTTTATTATCCATCTAAGTATCTTTTGCAAATTTATGTTTTCTGTAAGTTCCTGTATACATATGATATGCCATGATTTTACTGGTCTTCTTATTTGCACAACCCTTCTGTTTATTCAAATCAGTCCTTTCTGTCCAGTGGTCTCCTTAAGTTTTCTGTTTAGCTACACAGGACTTTTACTGGGTCATTATGTTTTCTTTTTCTGAGCAGTTTACCTGGGCTTCCAATATAGTATTTTCAAACAGCCTCAAGGCTACTTGCAGGCTTTTTGGAGTATTCATTTTTGGGGTATTTTTGCTAATACCTTAATTTTTATTTAGTTCTCATTCCTGAAATTGAATCTCTGTATGCAGGATTTATTTGGCTTGTCCTTCCCACTGCATTATTAAGCCTAATTTTATGCTGATTTCTGTTAGAGAGTGCTCTTCAACTAATACTATTTGAATTAGGTCCTGTGCGTTACTCGGGACCAAAGCCCAAATGACAGCTTTTCATGAGAGTGCTAAGATTAGTTGTTCTAGGAAGCAGTCATTTACTGTATGCAGCAGTCTTATATCTACCTCTTGTCCTGGGGCAGCAATGATATAATCTGTATGTGTATAGTGAAAAACTCATCCTATTACCACTTGTCTTCAGTTTGCAATTTTACCTGAGCACTATCATCCTCCAGATCAAAAAGTCTAGGGTATGATGCTAGTACTATTACTACTATTATCAGTCCTACTACTAGTAGTAGTAGTAGTAGTAGTAGTATTGCATGAGATTTCCACTCAGAATCCCATAGTGTTTCTCTTTTCCCACAATGTTTTTATGCTGTTAAGCTTTGTATTTCCCGTCACATACATCGCCCTCACCTGTACATCTCATTCTGTTATCCTTCAAAGCTGGTAGCCTGGCAACAGTGTATCCTGTTAATTATCCTTTCACCAGGTCTCTGAGATGCCTATTGTGTCAGGGTTGATGTTTATTGCCAAAACTTCTGTTTTCTCATCTTATTTTAAAGGCTTCTAGCATTGGTGTAGAAGCCAGCTTTTGTTAGTTTTGCCCTTGGTTTAGCTTTGCCAGGCTAGTCAGCTGACATTTTAGGCCAAATGACTTGCCTTCTCTATTGCTGTTTATTTCCCTTCTGGTCTTTTCAGAGGTATGCTGCATATCAGTGAGGTTACACTGCCAAGTTGCATCAATCTGAACAAAGTGTTTGTCCATGCTTGTCAACATTTTCCCAGTTCTCAGTTTAAATAATTCTGTATGACCTTCTTAATTTTCAGAGCCAGCAGTCTGTCTCCACCTTGATTCAAATAAAATCTGTCTTTCTCTTACGGGTTCCTTCCATCTTAAGATGTTTCCCAGTTCCTATTGTGCTGAAATACCTGTTATCGCTACACTACGGTCTTATCCATGTACCACAACCCTGGATCCTTGCCTGCTGCTCATGCCTCATGCCTTGGAACTAGAAGCATTTTGAAGAATGTTATCATGAGAATCCTAACTTTGGTGTTCGATTGAGCAGTCCAAACAGCCATCCAAAGCATCACTCACTCATACACTGCCCCAAGTCAGTGGTACCAACTCAAGCCCCCTGGATTTTCTCATGCATCCTCTCATGTCTGACCACCATCTGCTTCTTTTGCTAGCCAGATACTGAGCATCCTTCGTGTCAAGTCGAATGGTCTCATCTCAGACATTATGTCTTTCATTTTCATCTTGACCCCCTCTCTCTACAGGACTTCTCTTTAGGAGCACAAATCTGTCACAGTGGATGGACACCAACTCTGAAGCATCCTAACAAGTAAATGTCATCTGTGTGTACTTTTCACTTTCTTTTAGCTGTCACTTTTCTGTGACTCTCAAAAGAACAGCCCTAATCTCCCCAAACCAAGAATTCCTTGCATAGCATGCACACATGTAGAGACAGACCCACAGGTAGTTAATTTGCCTCTTATTCTTGTCTATCATTATTAATCTATCAACAAATGAGATATACCCAAGAATGTGGAAGGTGGAGAAGGATGTATCAGGAATCATTTCATAAATATGAGTACCAGCAATCCATGCTAGTGATAGGGTAGAGAGTAATTTCAATTACCACTGTATCATAGAATAAATAAACTTTTAGATAAATGAGGAAAATAATTATAGAAGAAAACAAGGAAGAAAAATATATAAGCATGAGAGAAAACAATTGTACAAAGGGCGAATTGCAATGCATGTCCACATCATTAGATACAAGTATTTACACTAAAAATTACTTGATTCCAAGCAGATTGAGTTTATGCAAAATAAAAACATCAGTTCTCCATATTACAAGCTGTTCTGCATTCATATTTTGTTCAAAGGACACAATAAGTGGACAGCTATGGGCAGTGAAATCTGCTTTATCCATGTGCCAAAGGTGATCTTGGCCCTTTTTATTTTTTTAGTGTGTCATTTTTCTAAAGGAATGAATGAACAAAATTAATTACAGTATTTCATTTATAGTACTTAGGTACAATACCTAATATACTATACCTACTGTACAACACAAGGATGACAGATTAATTGATAAAAGAACTTTTATTGCTAATATAAGGATAGGAGTAGAATTAGATAGGAGACTTATACAGAACAGCCACAATTAAGGAAAACTCTCCTGACTTGAATTGAGTAGAATTAGATAGGAGAGTTATACAGAACAGCCAAAATTAAGGAAAACTCTCCTGACTTGAATTAGATCCAAAGTTAAAATCTAAAAGTCTAGCCAATTTTTAATCCATAGGAAACTGACATAGGAAATGTCATTAAATATTTCATTTTTATCTAACAAACAATATTTAGCTTTTTAGCCATTTTAACTATGACTTAAATACTGAAAGGAAGTTGAATAAGGAGAAAGTGTTTTGTAGATACCATCTCAATTCAGGAAATTTTGAAATGCATTTCCTTTTTTTTTTTTTTTAGCCTTCTTTTTCCAAAACAGAGATTACAGAAGGAATTTGAGAACTTTTCTTGCTTATCTAGACAGGAGACTAGCTGTTTGACTTGACAGTTACATTCCTGGCCTGCCAAATGTAATTATTTATTTTATTTTAAATTGTTATTTTATTTTATCGCACGTAGACAAGGCACATTTTTTTTGTATGTTGACTGCTAAAATTAAAATAATAAAGGCCAAATTCTCTTACCAACTCAGTACTCACAACATTACATCATTTTCTGGTGAGCAGTGTTTTGGAAACAGAAACTCCCAAATTTCTTACTTCAGGTTTAGCTGTGAATACATTGGAATTCTATGTTGAGTCAACTACTGCTCACTGCACCCTTCAGAATCTTATGATGAAAGATATTTGCATATGAAAAAAAAGAAAAATCCTTACTGCATTTTATTTTACGGGAGAAAGAAGTAACTCTAAATGGTGAATTTTGATTATCATGCAAACCTATGTTGCGAATGAAGCTGACTTCACCATCTAACTACAGGGCTACAAAGACAAAACAACCACTAAAGAGGGAACTTTGTTGGTTGTGGGTACAGGGGGAAAATGAGAGGATCAAGTTCAAAGGAATCTTCTTTCAGACACAGAAGGCTGAGGAAAGAAGCAGATGAGTTAATAACAACTAGAAGTATGGTGAGGAGAAAGAATCCCAGTCTGTCACCAACTACTAGAGCGCCCTGCTTTCATAGATGCCCACAATAAACAGAAGTCTGAATGACACTTCATCCTAATTTTTTCACCATCCTGACATCTATTTCTCTCTCTTCAATCTATTATTTAATCAGGTGATAGAACATCTTTATGACAGTCATGTTATGCTGTAAACTTCAACTACTTTAGCCATCTAGTGCTGTCGTAAGGGCTGCACAGTTCATCTTACTTGTACAGTGCTAGAGCTTCTTGCTAAGAGTTCTTCAGCATTGGTCACAAAATAAAGTTGGATTAATATAGTTATTTTAGTGTGTTAGAATTTATGCTCATTCCACACAGAATAATAAGATCAAAGGTTCACAATGGGCTTTGTCTTTTCTAAAGAAAAAGTGTTTTCAGGTGATAAAGTCAGCACTAAAGACTCTCAATGGAATTTTCCTAATATTAGAGCCAGCAGGTGAGAAAGAGGAGATACAAAAAGCATCTTTTCCTTCAGGGAGTAGTATCATGGTAGGTAGTTCACTGCCCTCTTAAATTGCTTTCAAAAAGTTCCGTACCTCTGGTGTGCCATTTCCCACCACAGCAAAACCTGATGTGGGAGAGTTCAATATTACAGTCTCTTTCTCACTAGATAAGACCTCAACCAGCTTATATAATGCCCATGACTACCCTGTAGAGACTATTTATTTGATAGTATATTGTGATTTACAGTATCAAATGCTTTAAAAAAAACCCCTAAACCTGTTGTATTACGTTTCTTACATTTGTCAAATTCAGCAAAATTTTGTTAGTCAGAGTGATCTATTCTGCCTTAAGAAGTCAGCCAAAGCCTTAAGGAAAACTGATTTGTAAGCAGATATCACTTGTAAAAATGCAGTGTTCAAGCTGTGTGCTTGTATGCTATTCAAAATAAGATAGGTAGGAGTGATGTGAGTGTTTCTTTGGGCTTAGTTATAGCTTCACATTGCAAAGCAGAATTTTATGTTCACACAGCCATAACCAAAAGTATATTCAAAAAGAAACAACTATTTGTTTCTTGGACGAAAGTTCAGCTATTGTAGGAATTCTGCATACTGTTAAGGCTATGGGTCACTTCTTTCTCTCTAACTTCTGTGTTGTTTGGGGTTTTCTTCCCTAATAGCTTTTTGCATGAGATTTCCTATCAAATAAGAGCCTCTGAATTCAGTGCTGGAGGAAGGGGTTGAAGAAGCTGTACTTTGTGCCTGCAGCATTATGAACAAATAGGTAAGTGGAATTTGGACCTGAAGCTCTATAAGTGACATTCATAACAGAATCATGAGAAAGGATTCAATAAAAAACTTTTATGCATATGAATACTCTTCTGGGTAGCTAGAAAAGTCTGATAATGAGTATCCCTGTTCCCTGTACCACGTTTATGTCCATACTAGACAATCAATCTACCTGAGCACAGACATTCTTTTCTATAAGATCTGAAAACTGAACCCTAAGCATTCTATGTAAGAAAGCTGTGAAAGCAGTTAAGCCACTCAGCTGTGCAGAGCTCAGCTGCATGATGCTGTTTATTTATTTATAAAGCATTACCTGTGCATAAAAGTACTTTTTACTATCCCTCTGCAAGAGCTGTTTTTTATAATAAAAAAAGAAAAAAAGTAAATCAATCATCACTCTTTAGTGATGCACTGCACAATCAATGGTTTGATGATTTTGATTTTCAAAACCTGGAATTGCAAATTGTTGTATAGCAAGAGGGACTCATGCAGCATAGGTTAGGATGCTTCCATCTGAATCTGTGCACCTCACCCTCCACCAAACTCCTCACACCTTGCAGAGCTAAAGGCTCCATGTCTTCCCTCTCCTTTTGTCATTGTATAAATAAGAGTGGAATTTAGGTTGCTGAACTTTAAATACCTAATCAGTAGGCATCCAGTCTAAATCATTCATCTGATTTTCCAAATATATCTGAGGAACTGTCCTCTGGAAAAATACACATATTTTGTTTTATTAAGTAAGTAACTGAGGCAACTAACTAGTTCAGTCTAGATACATACAGTTTAGGCAGCTAAATATGAGAAAGGTTGAGCTGAGAGGGCTGTCACATATATTTTTAATGCAGTTTTCTTTAGCTGAACAAGTGTCATTCCACAGCAGAAAAAATTAAAAGTGCTGCTGAGTGTCGTGCAGAACTGTTTCAACTTGTTTCAACTTGACCATCTCAAAACACTTAAACCCTTCTCACTTTGTGCACTACATGAGGGCCACTTCCATGACCAGTATCAGCATCCTAATCCTTTTCATAAAACTTGTGTTATTCTGAAGAAAATATTTTTTCTTGTTGCATTTGACACAATAAAATCTGTTTTCAAAAACTTTCTGATTGAAGTATGAAAATTTCCAAGCCTACAAGACAAGTTTCATAAGAACATGGAAATTTGGAAAAGCAAAGTTTAAAGACAAAAAAACCCCAACAAAGTTGCAAGAATCCTGGTAAATTTAGTCTGACTAACAGGAAAAAAAATTGAGCAAAGCTACATGTTCTTCCATCACTCTGGAATGTGTGGACTTAAATTGCCATGGACATGTAAGAGACATACTATGAAGTTTAACACTTGAAGGGTCAAAGTTTTTCAGAAAATCTATTCCCATCTCATAGAATAATTTTGGAGAAGCCAAGTCTTAACATTTGCTTTAAACATTTAAAATTAGAAAACCACTGAGGAACTTCCCTTCTTCACCTCCATTAATGTCAAATTATTTCCTGCCTTGGTGTTCATTTGTCAGCATATTGTACCACAGATAATTGTATTAGAGGGATATGGTGTCCTCGGATTGTTTGTCAATGAATCTTCCAGCTTACTTTTCAGGCTACTTTTTTCAGCCAGCTTCTGATTTCACTCACCTTCTGCAATAGTTCCTAGAGAATCTGAGCATTACAAGAGTTTCCTTTCACTGAGAATTTGATTGAGTTACAAGTGAGCTACAGTAGCCATTAAAAATCCTCACTGCTTCCTCTCCTCACTAGGAGCCATTAGTTTATTGACATTATACAATGTTATGTGTATGGCAGAATTTTCATGAAGTCCTTTATATCCAAATAAAAAGATTGCCTCAGAGAGACAATGCAGTTAGACACAAAACCCTATTCGACAATGTAAGAAATACTCAAGCAAAGCCATTCCTGCCCTACCACAGACAGTGCTTGCCTTACCACATCTGGGAAATTTTAAAAGTACAGTTCTTTCCACTAAGGTCACACAAATTGTCACCAGAAAGTGTCTGGAGGGTTAAAATAACCTAAGTTTTGAATGGTAAGTAAATGACCACAAGGACAAACAACTGGGAAGCCAAACAATTCCCTTCATGCAGCTGCTTTTCTGCAGTATAGCAGCATCACAGACATTACAGAAACACGGAGCAGGTTTCTCTGATCAGCTCACATAGAAATTGTCATATTGAAGGTTCTGGTATATGATTAAGTTAATAGCCTTCTGTGAATTTTGCTTTACAACAAAAGACAGATCATAAACTGTAGGCTCATGGTTACAACAGATGTGTCAGGAGGACAAATCTCATTTGTTTTACGTCTGCAGGACATCTTGAAAACCTGAAAAAGGTACCTTTAAGGCCTTCATGCCTGCTTTGTTGGTAGAGAGTGGAATCCAGTCTAACACCCAGGTCAGGCTCAGAATACATTTTAAATTTCACTGATAAGCTTGTAGTAGCAAGCTATATCCCTGAGGTATGTTTCTTTTCCTTTTTTTCTTTTTTTTCTTTTTTTTTAACTCCTTACAGCTTTATGACTCATCATCTTGCTTGATCCATTCCCTTCCTGAAAAGGTTTGCAGCTGCAGGGCAGTGGCTATAACTGACCTTGGCTTACCCTCTCTCTGGACCACAGTGTTCCTGCTGCTATCATTACTTGTATTTAATTTCATAGTGCAATTCAAAACTGCATTATATGTATCTATGTTCACAAAAGTAAAACATTAGCATCAATGTATCAGAGATAATTGGAGATAAAAAGGAGAGTTACACAACTTTGCATCAGCTAGTCCATTCACAGAACAGTTCATATGGCAAATGATTTAACAGTTCCTCCATTCAGAGCTTTGATCTCTCTATTTGCAAATCACAAACTGTCAGGCAATAGGCATCTAACCCAAATGTTGTGTGTTTCTCTTTGAAGCACTTCACAGTTGTAATTTTTTAACTGTTGCCAAGTCAATATAGGTTTAATATTGATAGGTTTAATAATCATATACAGAGAAATACTTTGTTTGCCCATTCTCTCTTTTCCATATATTATCACGTTTTATATAATATACTTGCCAGATGCTTGTTTGCAACACAGTTCTTTTTTCAGTATTCCAACCTTTGTTATTCAGCTCTGTTTGCCAAATCAGGAGGACAAAAATGCTGCTACTATTACACAGAAATATGCACCTCTCTGAAGCACCTTTCAATTCTTAAGGAAGGTTTGTGCTTAATAAGACATAAATTTTTACTCTTAAACACACAAAAATATAAAAGCAAAATATTACAGGCTTGATAGTCATTACACTGAGGTCCTTTGTATAGGTAGGTAGCCTCCTAAGAGCCTAGCTCTGCATCCCTTAGTAATGGCAAATATGTTATAACCTTACATTTACTGCCTTCAAGATTCAGCTGTGAAAGGATGCCTTTGCTGAAGAGCTACTTATAGCCAGGTACATAAAAGAACTTCTGACTTGGACTCAGAGATCTTAAAGTCTGTATTAGCTAAGCAAGTAAGATGCATGAGTTATAGTCCAGCATCCATTTTAATGAGATCTTAACCTTTGTTTTAGAGTGGGGATGCCACCTAGTCAATTTGTAGCTTGCTAATCCTTTGGGACTATGTTTATGTGGACAACTGCATATTCCTTTTTGCTGCCCTAGATGTCACAAATTACCAAATGCACTGCATTATTTTAAAGCCAAGCTAAACAGTGAGAAGTCACTGAGTTTCTGTGTTCACAGCACTGACTTGAATGCTGAAGTCACACAGATTTGAATGTGACAAGTGGTAAAGATGATTTCAGCCTGCTTAGGGTACTTCCCTTTATGACTAAAGGATTTTCCATTGCTCATTCACAGTCAGGAGTCAGATTAAGAGCTGTAACACGTTTGACATTTCATTCTTTTTTTTTTAATCAATTACATTGTCATTGGGAATCTATAAAAATATTAATGGTATTCTTAGATTTTTTTTGAAATGAGGAATCTCCTAAATACCTCAGTTGGGTTTAGTTATATGTGATGTTTTTTATCTGCTCAGTCAGATTACTTTGGCAATATGTTATTTCTGCCCATTTATACTGGCTAGAATTATGGTACTACTTCAGGTTATATTCTGTATACAGAATCCTGCAAAGATCAAACCAGCTGGTCTTCAGCTTGAACAATTTTGTCTAGATAATCCATAATCTTCTGGACAAACATCTCTCAAAGCAGCTGTGTTGTAACATAAATGTCTGATCAACCACATCTGCCTTCACTATAACAAGATGTAAGAATGAAGGAAAAATGTTTTCCTTGAGTATTCTCTTTTTTTCCAGACAAGCAACTTTTTGTCTTCCACCTGTCATAATTCTCCTCATTTCATGACATAGCTTCAGACATTCTCACTGCATCCAAACTGTAGGGACATTAAGAAATTAGGAGCCCTCACTAGCAGTGATGGAAAGGATATATGAAATCTGTTTTACATATATCCTGTTTAATTCAAATTGACAGCTATTATTTTTTATCTTCCTACAGCAGTTTAATATAACATTTAAATGAATAAGGAGAAAATTTTACTATATTGGTTATGCAAAAGGAATTCTAGGAACAGGAAAGAAATTTCTTTCCCCTATTCCTTTTCCTTGCTAGAATGCTTCCAGTTACTCCTGACTAATTTAGGAGGGAAATTAGTAAAAGATTATAATGCAGATAAGATAATAACTTGTATAAAGACAGATATTTTTAAGAGGTCTTGATAGAATGTTGCTAAGTTTCTGCTGAAAAAGCTTTCAAGATTGTAATGTGATCACATTTGGACTGCAAAGTAGCACTGCTCTCTGCTGGTTGTTATAAAATGAAATTGCTGTTTGGCAGTTGCATAAAAGTTCCTCAACGTATTTGCTTGATTCATCTTTAAATTATGCTTTTATTTTAATTAAGAGAGATAAGGAAATATTTACCCTGTTATAAAGCTAAAACATATCTGCTTACCTCACTGATAAATGTGCTATTCTCAGATAAAACATTCTCAGCAAAGCATCACTTGTACAGAATTTTACATGTGAAGATTCCTCAGCCTCTGACCTTTGTGACAGAACCTGGACCTATATTCTCATATCTGATAAGCTGTCTATTCTTTCTTTAACTTGATTTTCACATTTCTTAATTCTCTGCTCATAACACAAGCTTCTTTTAATTAGGGAAACTGAGATGGCATGAGTTCAGCTAGACATTGCATTGACACACAGTTCTAATCAGCAGCATCTTCACACAAAGAAATTTCCTGAGACCTCTGTTAATGTACCTTAGGAAATGAAAAGGAAATCTTTGCTCCCCTTGCTGCAAGTACCATACACAAGTTTCCAACTTTTTCAATTGCAGATCTCCCTGAATATTGAGAATTCCTCCATGTTGATGCAATAACAGGAGATTATGATCCTTGCAGTCATCTGCCTCCTCTTTCCTTGCCTCATCCAGAGGGCATTGAGAGGGTCCTGAGGTCAATAACCAGTTCATCAACATCAGCTCTGGGCATTTGAGTGTCATGAGTCAGTCACCTGAGACCAGTAATTTTAAGAAGGAATGACTTTGATCAGCGAACATTTCCTGCTTTTCTGTGTTATTTTTAGGCTCTACAACCACAAAGACCAGTAACGTACTTCTACACTGATTTTATACTCTGTCATTGATTTTTTCTTTCTGAAAATATATCAGATCTTATTTTATTACAATATGAGCCATATTATGAATCATCAGAGTTGGTCAAGCTTGGATGATTTCCCAATCTAAATTAAGAGGATGTTGAGACTTGGCAAGGACTGTGCCATGTGAAGAGAGCAGGAGATCTCTACCCCTTAACAAGTGACAATGAGAGAAACCTAAACCCTATTTGTTACTAGCTCTAAGTACAGTCTGGGAGTGGATTCCCCTTTCACCATGAGATGCACTGAGATTCTGTTAACTTTCCAGGTCCAAATTTTGCTAAGAACATCTAGATTCACCTTGAGGAGAAGAATGCAGTACTCTTATACTAACACAGCACTATTTGCCACAGAACTAAAATAAAAATCTTTATTTCTCTTCTTTAAGAAATTAAAAATATTTTAATCTCTGACAAAAAAAAAATGGAAAATAGTCAGAAAACTAGAAATCCTTTCCTCCTAAAGCAATTTTATTTCTATATCTCCAAACCAAACTGAGAAAAATTAATTGGTGTACACTAAATTATATATGGAGGGTGAGATTTTCAACAGCACAAAGGACAGTCTGATTTCATTTACGCATTTATAAATAGTTATCACCAACACTGAAAGTAAAGCTGTGATAAATGGTCAACATAATCCTGAGTATTTCTGTCCTTTTAAACTTGTTAAAATTGTCATCTTCCATAGAGGAGAAGAATTCCCTAAGAATGCAAAACTAACAAGCAAGCAAAGAACCCAACAAACCCTTTCCCCTAGATTCCCTAGGAAAGGTAAACAATGTCTTTTTAAAACTCCTTTTTCAGACATTGTTTTTCCCAAAATTGCAAACACAGCAACAGACAGTGACTCTGAAAATGGCATATTGTGACTCATGCTACTCCTTACACCAAACCTTGTAGTTCAGTGACCCTGCCAATTTATCACTCAGGTTTCTGTATTTGGTATTACCTGTTGGTCCTTGGCCAAATTTTGGTAGTAGGCTTTTTACGGTAGAAACTAACCCTAGTACATGTGTACACAATCTCTAGCATTACTTGTTCCACGCTTAGAATTAGATTGTCATGTGGCATTAGACTATTTAAGCAATGTAAAGCTTTTAACTAGTCTTGCTTAGAATTAGATTGCCATGTGGCATTAGACTATCTAAGCAATGTAAAGCTTTTAACTAGTCTCTGACGAGCAAGGAAGTTGTTTGAAATGCAATGTATTGGATTGTATCCAATGTTGATTTCTTCCCTTTCTTTTAATTTTTAATTAATATGTAATGTTGAGACTAACCTAATTAAAGGAACATTTTCATATATCAAAGATTAGAAAAAGCTTTGGCATGCCAAAATTCTTATTCCAGTGCTCAGGAAATCAGCTACTTTTGTTCAATGAATGAATAATGGAGCCCTGAATTCTTCATATGTCTTAAATAAAATGTAG
>NW_008682268.1:20634-24710 GCF_000695815.1 Acanthisitta chloris
GGTCTAATTTTCATTAAAAGTTCCCACATTTTCTTCCTCTTCGTTTTCTCACCCACCTGTTTTTCTATTTTTCTTTTCCCTCCAGATCAATTCAACTGTTCTCATGCCTCAGAGGAAAAAGTCTTGCACAAAAATATGCTTCACCTTAGGAGATCAAAGCTGTTTTATAGCTGGTTTTTTTTCAAACCTCTTTTAATCTTAGTGCCATCAAGCTCATTAGAAACAACAACAAAAAACCCCCAAAGAACAAAACAAACAAACAAACAAACAAAAAAAAAAAAAAAAAAAAAGGAGAAAAAGAGGGATTTAAGCAAGGATCAGTAAATTAAAAAGAAGCTTTGATATCTAGTAAAAATGACTGCTAGAAAAAATATTCATGGTATAAAATGGGACCCAAAGAACTGATTATGCAAGAAGGATGGAAATCCAAGTTTTAGTTTCTCACTTCATCAGTTACAGGGCAGATTCTATCTGTTGAAGAGGAAACTGTGGTGAAACATATTGTAAAAACAACCCAACTGGGCAGAACTATAATCCTAATAGAGCCATTTTAATGAAATATTTATGGAAATGGAAAAATATTGACTACAGATTTGTCCAATTGTTACAAAAGAACAACATCTCAAAAATAGCAAGTCATTAACTGGTGCAAAATAACATACCACAAATGTCATGCTGGTCTCAAAAAGAACGCGTGAAGCTTATAGACAAAAGCATAATCACCTTACTTCCCTTTCCAGTTCAATTCGGTTTACTTAAAAGCTTCAGCATTTTGAAGTTAATACACTGACTGAATCTTCATGAGAAGAATGGATTAATTTCCTATTCCATTTCCATTAAACTGTTGTCATGAGACCAAATAAGTCCTGTACCATTTTCAGTTTGCCTCGTTCTCTTTCTAAAGATCGAAACTTTTGAATTTTAAAGCTCTGGAATATCTTTTAAAGACAAGTTTGCTGGACACTTCAGCCCTCTAAATAATCTCTATTTTTGCTACTTATCCCTTCCAATCTTTGTCACCAGCTGTGGCAGCTAGGCAACTGACACTCAGCTCTACAACTCTATTTCATTGAAAAAGACAGTGAGGACTGTCAGCTCATTCCTACCCAATGAAGACTGCAGATGGAATGGACATCGTTGCCTGAGACTCATCCCAGCCAGGGACAGGCACTGTTACCATTCAGGAGAGACACCAGACTAGCAGGGATATTAACTACTTGATGAATGGATGGATGGATGGATAAATACAGTACTCAGTGTTCGGACTCCACATTTTTGCTGCTGTTTTGAAGAGGAGTTCTTGCAAGACTGTTCAGTGAAATACTGTTTCTGAATCAATTCAAAACTTCAAGGGGCAAAGCTGTCACTCAAAACACAATTCATCTCAGTATCCCATGGTAAGGTGTATTTCCATTTAATAAAGAAACCACAGTTGTTTTTCAGCTGCAATTACTGCTATATAAAGAATAATTTCCTCCTTTGAACATTGAGTTTGTAAAAGCTGCTTCTGAAGCCTGTAGACCTTTGCCACCTGTTTCACAAGATGTAAAAGGTTGCTGTTCTTTTGCATAGCAAGGAGAATGCTATGCTCTACTACCAACACTTTCATGTCCAGTTGGGTTCTAGATGCCTTTAAAGGTGTTGCTTTTAGCCTGAAATGTACTAAGCATTTTAGAATGTTTTTAGTTTCCGTTACATGCAACTTTCAGCAGCTAAAATTATCTAAAGTTGTTGATGCAAAGTGGAGCCATTTCATTTCACACCCCTGACCTCCTTGCTCACACACACTATGAGTACAGGAAAGCTTGAACAGGATATAGCAGCCAATTAAGTTTTCTCCATGAAAGGAATGCAATCTACGATTAATTTTTCTACTCTGATCATTAGAGTGTGGACGTGTTGAACATCAGAGGAAATCTCAAAACCTGACAATTTTCTAGACTGAGATAAGGGTAGCATGAAAGAGTGGGTAAGAAAGTGGAATTAAATTGTTGCTACAGTACCACCACCAAAACCAACTTGTATTACTCAAAAAGGAAAAAAATATTAGATATAAACATACTATGAGTCCAAGTGCTGAAATCCTAAATACAGTTGTTGCAACTAACTGTTATCATTCTGACAAAGGCCAATTTTTGTTTTTATTATGGAAGCTTAATAGAATTTTAAGGTCAGATCTGACAATTTTGGTTTTATCATACGACCTTCAACATGGTGTAAACCAGAAAATTTGTTTATGCGGACTAAATTCTTCCTTTTCAATCATTTGCTATTATAAAACACATGTTAATGCCAGTAGAATAGCCTAAGCAGCTTGAATCTGTGTTTTTCTTATTCTGAGCTTAGAACTGCAGAATTTAGAATTGCTGAATTTGCATTTAATGTATTCTGTGGCTATACACCCTACAGCAATCACTGATGTAAAGCCATTGCAAAGTAGCAATTCAGACACTGAATCTCCAGTCTCAAAAAAATAACCCTGAATAAAAATACTTTAACAGTAATTTTGCTTGGATAATGACTGCCTAAAGTTGCAGTATGACTTTAAATAAGGGTTTTCACTGAGCTTTTGTCCCCCACAGAGGACTAATAATTAGAAAACAACTCATAAATTGTCATGCATAGGGAATTGTCCATCAGCAAAACAAAAAGAGAAGTTTCTGATATTTTCTCTAACTGCATATTTACTTATCATGCCTTTTTATTTTAAGACAGGAAAATTCTTACTGAAAACAGATGTCAAAATAACTCAAATTTTTAGAGGGTTTTGGGGTGTCATTATATGCAAAGATAGCACTTCATCACTACAATTTTAATTTGACTTAGTCCAGTCTTTGGGAGCTTGCATCTTAATTAGATATGCTTCAGCCTTGAAACTAATCTGCAAGTTATTTTTGTCTAGTAAATGTCCTTCTGTTGCTATGGAAACCAGATGTTTGATAATTAAACTTGCACTGTAAATAGTTGTGTGCTGTCATGTGAAAGACTACCCTTTACAAGTTGCTATCCAGCCATGTAGTCTTGTTTCTTGTGTATTGAAAAATTGGAAGTAAATTGGGTGAAATAGCTGCTCCCGAAACTGGCTTCAAAAAGCAATCACCTTGCTAGAACATTTTAAATACCATTAGAAAAACTTGCTGAATTTTGTGGCTATTTTGCATGTCAGAACCTATGATTGCCTTTCTTTTTTTCAGTCCTATTTGCCTGTTATCTTCCACTCACAGATAAATGAACATAAACAATAAAAGAGGAAATGCAAATATTTTCTCTAGCTAACATGACAGTCATCAGTTTCAGCCAAACAAATCAAGACCTGCCTGATCCAGTGCTCAAAAAGTTATTGTAACTCATATAGATTATGTGAAGCAAAAACTGTGTGTTCACCCTAGTGAATTTTCCTTTCTACATCCCATAAGTGATCTTTCACATGTTTGAGGGCATGTGATCTAAAAGGGCTAAGAAGTCAGTAGCTAAATACAATAGAGGTAGCTGAGAGACTGGCAAAAGGCTAAGCTTTGATATGAATTGTGGAAGACTGGAGAGAAATGCCTTTGTGCTGAATGAGCAGATGTTGTGGAGGCAGGATAAGCAATATGTTCCTCCTGAGGGTCATGTAGGAAAAGGTCTGAACAGGAAGTAGTAGAAGGTGGAGTATGTTTGATTGTGCATCTCCATGTCAAAAAACACATAACTAATATAAGGACTTGAAATTTGTGCTTTTAGTATCAGCATGGAAAGAAGTTCCATGTTGAGGAACAAGGAGACCATCTATAAGTAACAAGACTAAAGAGATCTACAGCTCAACACAAAATCAAAGAGTCATAGAACAGCCTGGGTTGGAAGGGACCATAAAGATTGTCTTCCACCCTCCCTGACATGACCACAGACACCTTTCACTAGACCAGGTTGCTCAAAGCTTCCCCCAACCTGGCCTTGAACACTTCTGGGGATGGGGCATTCACAAGTTCTCTGGGCAACCTGTTCCAGTATCACCACCCACCATAAATATGGTTTGCAACTATGAATTTTCTCTGACATTGTTCACAAAAATATTTTTCTAGAGTAATAGTAATAAT
>NW_008682269.1:0-303 GCF_000695815.1 Acanthisitta chloris
TCCGTGGGACATCCCCACGGTCATGTCCTGCTTCCTCCATGCAGATCCACACAGCCATGTCCTGCTCCCAGTGTGAGGGATTCAATTGCCACGTCCTGCTCCCTCCGTGGGGGATTCAATTGCCATGCCCTGCCCCCACTGCGGAGGTGCCAAGGTGCCACCCCGGCGGGGTAAAGCGGAACATCAGTGCTGGGACCCTGCGATACCGAGAGCAGCAGGACACAGCCCTGCCCTGGCCCCGGCACAGCAGCATGAGCTCATGGCTGCTCCCTCCCAGCTGCTGGGTGTGCAGCGCGACCGGCA
>NW_008682270.1:0-2183 GCF_000695815.1 Acanthisitta chloris
TTATGGCCAAAGTGTAGTGTCTACATAGGTACTAAACAGCTCCAATTCCAGTGTGGCCACAGCTCACTGACTTCATTTCAGTGTGGAACACCTCTGCCAGTGTAAGGCACACCAGTTTCAAGACTTTGGCCTTGTCTTTTCTGCCTACAGCACCACAGCAAGAGAAGTGCTTACTCACTTGCTTTTGAACTTCACACTGTCAAAGTAGACGCATTACTTACACATTCTGTTTTTAGTCTTTGCTTTTCTCAGTCTTGGAGTCAAGTAAGAACTCCAGAGCTTCAATTTACATTTCTGTAGGGAATGGTAATATCCTTTTCCCTTTTTTTTCCCTTATTTGGATGTCTTTTAAACTGTAAACATTTACTACAATGTGAATTACTCTCTTAACCCGCAGTGGATTCTCTTTGTGAGTGGAGTAAAACAACAAAATCAGGACTCTTATTTCCCTCGAGAGCATAGTCCAAATGTTCAACTTGCAATGTCTGTAGTCATCTGTTTTATGTAGGCTCTTGAACTTCACCCAGGAGTTTAAAAGGGGAGAACTGAGCAGAGAGGTTGAGGGGAGCAGCCCATGGAGTCACTGGGGAAACCCTCTCTTGAATTACATGATTTACTGCTATGCACATAGATATTCCTGTCAGGATCAGAGAGTTCTGAGACAGCACTTGGGAAAAATCTGGCAGGAAAAACTAAAAAAAAAACCCCAACATAAAACAAACAAACAACCCACAAAGGAAAAGGTTGTCTTCAGATTGACTCATGCACTTTTTTAAGTCTTAAGCAAGACTGAAACACTGAGTAGATCTAAGGGAACTGAAAACAAACAGGTACAATTGCATTCCTTCCTTCAGGATGAGGCAGAAGTTCCTGCTTAGTTCCAGAGGAAATAAGTGAACATAATGATGCGTTAGTGGCAAAAGTCTCCCAAAAGTGTTATCACATCAGGGATGGTGGTGGGGAATCAATTGTCTTAATCTCACTTTAATTAATTCTATAATGAGCATATAATTTCCCCCTCCTGCAGTACAGAACATATTAATTATGAGTACAAGATCAAAAACAATAAAATTAAGCAAAATTAGAACTGTAATTTCTTCTCCTTCAAGGGCTAAACAGAGAAGGAAAAATAAGGCAGTAGCTCACAGTTTTCGAGCTTGTGCCTGATTAAAAAGAAAACATATAGAAATCCTGACATAATTAGCTAAGCATACAGCACATTAACTTTTCTAATTTAGGCCTTTCTGGTTGCATTGGGTGTTTGGATGGTTTGGGTTTTTTTTTGGACATATTTCATTATATCAAACAAATCTCACAATTCAGCCCTTGCAGAAATGTCAGTCTTCCTTGAAGGCAAACTAATTAATGAGATGCCAAGGGCCTGTATGTGTAGAGTAAAAGTGAAGAGGAGATATTATGGGATTAACATATTTTACAAGGGTTCATTAGTTTGCTACTGTTTGAAAGGCTAATAGAGAATAGATTTGGCTAATTGTCTTCAGAATCTAGAGAAAAAAGCCTCGAATCATCTTATTCTTGCTGAATTTCTTAAGCTCAGATTATTGTACTTTTTCCAGATAACTGGTCTGACCAGTTAAATCAGTCACTTGAATTAAGATAACATCTGTCCAGATGCCATAATGTATTTTTTCCTTCCCTCATCCATTGTCTATGGCCAACAAAATACTGCTTTGCTCTGTCTCTTCCCCTCTAACAAGGATATAAACAAGGATGCCCAAGTTCTGGACCATATAGTAAGCATGGATTGGTTTGTAGTGGATCACTGATTCTTTCTGTGAATTATTTCCTACAGATGGTATATATAAATGCATTGTATTATTACTTCACTAACAAATGTCATCTGAAATATCACCAAGGAAGCAGAAAACATTTCACATTCAAAGTCATTTGTCAGCCTGCACAATAATTAGCAGGTCAAAGGAGCTGATTCTCCTCCTCTATTCTGCTCTTGTAAGACTCCACCTGGAATACTGTGTGCAATTCTGGTGCTCTCAACATAAGAAGGACATGGAACTGTCGGAACATGTCCAGAGGAGGGCACAAAGTTGCTAAGAGGACTGGAGCATCTCCCCTGTGAGGACAGGCTGAGGGAGTTGGGGATGTTCAGCCTGGAGAAGAGAAGATTGTGTGGAGACCTCAGAGCAACTTTTCAATCTCTGAAG
>NW_008682270.1:2388-4174 GCF_000695815.1 Acanthisitta chloris
CAGTGTTCACAGCCAGGTTGGATGAGCCTTGAGCAACCTGCTCTGGTGGGAGGTGTCCCTGCCCAGGGCAGGGGGTTGGGTCTAGATGATCTGTGAGGTCCATCCCAACCCTTAAATTCTATGACAAAACTTTGGTCACCTAAGTCGCAACTCAAACCTCTGCAGTAACAGCTAAGACAGAAACTAACCTTTCCCACACCAGTTCACCTGTGACAATGGTAACACCTGTCATATCATAATTATTTTTCCCCCAGCATTTTATTTTTATTTTATTTTTCTCCTCCTTCACAACTCTCTCCAAGTGAAGAGACTGTCCTAATTTTCAGTGAAACAGATTTATGATGGGCAGCACCACAATTCAGCTCATAAAGAAAGCAGCACAATACACACAACTCGCCACTTTGTCTCAACTTGCTGTTTATTTTAGCAGTTGTGCTGACAAATATTAAAAAAAACCCCAGCAAAGCACTGAGGTAAGTTAAATCAAAAGTTATATAAACACTCATCACAAGTTTTTCTTTCCTGAAAGTGACAAAAAACAGCAAAGCACGGAGGTAAGTTAAATCAAAAGTTATATAAACACTCATCACAAGTTTTTCTTTCCTGAAAGTGACAAATCTCTTTGGAACTTTCACTGTGCCATTATGTAAAGGAGGGGAACATCCTTTTCCTCAGAGTTACACTGCTCTCCTTTTGACCTAGGGAAATTACACTGTCAAGAATTACAGATGCCATGACAGCACTTTGCCTCTTTTTGTATCTGGAGAGTGGAAAAAGAAAAGAAGTAAAGAATAGGATGTATGCATGAAAACAAAAGCAGCAGATCTAGCTAAGAGAGCACTGAAATCAGGAGTTAAGACAAATAGGTTAATGCACCTGCAAGATTTGTTTTGCTAGTGTCCAAAGATTTGATTCTGTTTGCTGAGTTGTGCTAAGGGAGGAGGTGAGAGCTGTGCTTGGTTTTTCAGAACATTCACCACACAATAGCATACACACCTGTCACCTAGGATGGGATATATTGAATCCAAATGACACAGCTGACAAAAAGAGTTATGTAGCTCCATGAGCTTGTATACTTTATTGCTTACATTAGGTCCTGGGAAGAGAAAAAGGGATCTCAATGGGCTGTAAATCTTCACTGACACTCCTCATGACATTGTCTCCTTCTATTAGGAACAGTGAAGGTGACATGTGGTACCTGCCTATCAAGAATATGGACAGCATGAGATGTTTCTGATGCTCAGCTGTATGATACCTCTCATATCAGACATCCAGAATCCAAGCATGGACTGAAGAGAATGAAATTACCAGTACAACTTTTCAGAGTCAAGTTTCACTTCTCGTTATCCACATAGCTGTAGAAAATCTTCAGGGAAAGCTATGAAATTCTGTTTTTAAATTCATACAAAGACAAAGGATTTGGACTGAGAAAACATTAAAGCATAAACCTCATTGTCCTTCTCTCTGATAAAGCAATCTGCACAGGCTGCTGACAAAACCTTACCAACTATCTCTACTCAATTTGCTGTGCAGTTGCAGAGCTAAGAGCTGCTAAGTCACAGTGCTGCCTCCCACTAATTGTCTTGCTCTCAATGAGTGGGAAAGTGTCTCTTAGGGTAGTTTAACCACAATGGGGACACCAGGAAGGCATCCAGCTACAGTATGATAAGTGTTGTGGCTAGATAGAGCAAGTTAGCAGGGACAAAAATAGTTTTCAGTCTGCTGAGTCAGAATTAATATGCTGCATTGAAATGGTTTTGACATTTTGTGATTTCCTTTGGCATTC
>NW_008682270.1:4189-20343 GCF_000695815.1 Acanthisitta chloris
GCTGATTGCAAAACTTATGCAAAGCAAAAAAAACCAACAAGAATTAAAGACAAAAAGCACATTTAGAAGTTCTGACTATTACCTGTCACTTTCCCGTGTCTCTGATGGCACAGAAGATACTTTAGCCTCTGTATCCACACCTAACAGACCATCAGATTTCTATTTGAGGTCTCAGGTGTCCTGGCTTACAGTGTGTTAGTTTAGAATGACTCAAACTGAGGAAATGTGGTACTACCCAAACTCCAAGTCACAGCTACCAGAGTCAGCATCTTCCTGCTGCCTTGTAGGTCCAGGGGGAATAAGACTTTCTCTTCCTTGCTTAAGAAAAGACCTCAACACCTCTTGCTTCTTATGATGCACAATTTTACTGGTAAGGCATAGAAAAGATAGAAACGAAGAGGGCTAAAACAGTGTAGCCTTGTTCTGTCATGTGAGATGGGATGGATTTAAAATGATTGGCCTCTTGCACATCCCTCTCCCTAATTTTGTTATTTCCAGTTTAGGGCTGTTTGAGTACTGTGTTACTAATGGCATTAGCTCTGCTGCTGGAGCACACTGCCATGCATGTCATAAACCTTCTCACACGTATGGCATTACAAGCATGACAATTTGACATCTGCTCAGTGCAAAGCATATTTACGAGAGATTACACAAGCCAGGAGAGTTTATCCATCTTTCTTTCAGAGATTAGCTTTGGTAGGCAGAGCCAAGAATAAATGTATCCTATGAATAGAGAAATAGTGTCACTTGTTTCAGCAAGTCAACATGAGAGTTGTTTTCTGACAGCACTGCCTGGTTAAGCTATGGCTGTGTGAGGCTGCTGAAAACAAAGCAGCTGGTTAATATCTACATGCAATGCAGAGTTCTCATCTAGAACATACAGGATCAAAGTAAAAGCAGCTTTGTATTTCTGTTTATCATCATAGACTGTGATAAGAACAAGACCTCCACGTTCTGTTTAGCTCTGTTCAAAGACATTTGTAAAGTTGTTCACATTGTTCCTCTGTCTACAGTGTTGTAATTGAGGCACAGAAAGGTCATCTTGAGGAGGATTGTCCATACTAAAAAGAATAGATTATCCCCTTAGACCCAGTGAACTACCAGAGCTGTTCAGCATTGCTTTTCCAGGACTCAGTGTACTTTGGTTGACAAACCTCAGGCTTCAAAGGTCAGAGAATATCAGAATATGAGCATTAGATTCATATATCATTCATCAAATCTTATGGCTTCAGGAAAAATTGTGTCATTCCCTGAGAAAAACAGACTTCCTTTTGCAATGTCTTGTACTTACACCTTCTAGCTACAGGTCTATCCTGTTTCTGAATGCTAGCAGAAAGGGGCATCAGGAGAACTTTCATTATCACTGTTTTGTATGATTGATTTCCTGTATTTCAGACAATTTGAATGGTATAGACAGAGTGTTAAAATAACCAGATAATAAACAGATGTCAAAAAGAAACAAGCATGTTATGCTTAGCTAGTCCCCAATAATGAAGTACATTATACCACCTCAAAGATGTTAGTGAACTTCCCAATTTTATTACAAAATCAAGAAGTAGTATCATTTCTATCTTACAGACATGACTTCACATCAAGATTAGATACTTGCATATGTTCATCCAGGACATTTGAGGCAGACTAAGTAATGGTTCACCTAAAGACTTTCTGCTATACTTAGAAAGAGAAATTAGGGCTCACAAAAGAAGTTTCCACAGCACACAACCCCCCAGAACTGCCATCCTCATTGTTTCCATTCCTTCCAGGTTTTTAAGTACACTGTCATCTGTCTCAACTTACTTCTTACACTTAGAGTGGAAAAGGAGATCCTGTCTGAAGCTAGCAGTACCATTCTGTACATCTGAGAGGCTGTAGAGAGAGGATTTTGAAGATGACAGAAAGAGGCAGAAGATGCAATAACGAAGGCAGGAGGGACTGCAGGGAATGAAACTTCTCACAGCACAAACTCTAAACACAGGACAAATAAAAAAAAGAAGAGGTAAAAATACAACACACGTAATTTTCTTAACACAACATTCTTGTCTCATTTACTAATATTACCTGCCTGCCAGCAATAATTGAGGATTGTTTCCAAGTCCAACTGAACCTGTGTTTTACCATTGTTTATTTCAATGTTTAACTCAATTTTGGAATGATATAAAGGCTAAGGTAAACAGTGCACAATATTCCTTTGCTCCTTTCATACTCCATCAATTGAGTTCCCCCCAGGAAAGTCATATACACCATGTTGTTCTACCTCACCACAGCTTGGAGCACTTAGTAATCCTCAGGAAAATCCTTACCATGAAGTACAGAGCTAAGAGTTCTTTGTGCTTGATCTGAGATTTGAGATATTACAGAGCATATTCAAGCCATGCTTTCAACAGACTCACCCAGGCTCTGCTTTGTAGAGTTGCTGCATGTATATTTTATGTACATATAGATATATAGTGGTGAATAATTCAAAGAGCAGGATACACTTTGTACAAGGGAGACATGATCTGCTCATTTGATCTGCTATGGCAAAATTATTTTCCATCACAAAATTTGCAGAAATGATGTTCCCTTAAATATTTAATACCGTGCCAAGATATCAGCATGCATTTTCCTTTGAAAAATACTTAATTATAGCAGTTTTAAATGCTGACACTAAGGCCAAAATTATTTAAATTAGGTTTAATATGGGCAAGGAAGTTTTTGCAAAAGCTAATGCTTTTTCAGCAGCCTGTGAACACTACATGCTCTTTGCACTTTTAAGTGCAAGCCCAGCTATAAAACCCAGTCTATAAAAATAACATCATGAAGCTCTATTTCCCCAGTGAGTCTGTGTACAGTTTGGGTGAATTTAGAAGTCAGAAGATGCTCACAGATGTGCACACATACACAGACATTGTAAATGAGCTGCAAATTCTGTATATTCACTTGGTTCTTTCTTCTTCTATCATCCCTTTTCTCTTCAGCAATGTGACAGCAAACTAGAACTCTATTTTGCTGATAACTCATGACACAGGAGGTGAAACACCTGAGTGTCTAACCTGGAATTAAGATTTGGTGGGTTTGATATCAATATTCCATACATTAATTGCTACCTCTCTTCAGTAATCTGATGGAACCTTCAGGGACAGTTACAGACAGAGAACTTAGAAGGTGTGTGCACACATGTGAAAATTCTTTCTGTTTGCATTTCCAGTTGGCTAATGTGAGTCAGCTCTGGTGCAGAAGACATAGACAGCCCTGTTGTTAGGACACTGGTCAGAATATGCATTTCCTCTGCTGCATTCTAACAGAGCACCTGGAATTTAACAGCATTAGCCAAGCAACCTGACTGTTCACCTGATCTCTGGCATCTGCAAGTCTTCCACTGTATCTTTTATTCTTTAACCCGTGCTGCCCAAGCACAAATCCTTCCTTTCTTCCTATCTATCTCAAACCCAGTAAAAGTGTGTAGTCATGTTTTCACAGTTTGGTCTTGTTCTGAAGTTCTTAGAGGTATCAGAACACACAAAGTCCTAGAATAGAGTGCAGCTGAAGGAAATAACTACAGACTCACTACAGCAGTCTAGTACACTCACTAACAGCACCCTACTACCCCCAGAGCAGTACACTCATTAATAGCACCCTTAAAATTTACCATATGCTGAGAAAAAAACCTAGAAACTAAACATGAGAAGTGTTGCTGAAGGACATATCACTTTTCCTAAACATAGGAAGAATTTGCTCCAAAAATCACAGTGTCTATTGTTAGCTGATTTTAAAAGGCTACAGAGACAAAAAAACCCCTTCTGTTTTCCACAAAGTTTTCTACAACCAAAAAATTCCTATGATTAGGAAGGTTAGTTGATATACAGGCTAGATCTTTATCCTAAATCTCTACTCCTGCTAGCAAAACCTCATTAAACCACAGGAGGTAATTTTTCATCTACTTTGGTGCACAGTGTTTGTACATAGCTTATCTTTTAACCAGTTCATTTGTAATAGTCTTCTCTTATCTCTCTTCCTCAATCTCATGCTGCTGCTCCACATTTTCTCTACAATACCAACAGAACAGGCCACAATTCAACAGTATTTCCATTGATGCAGTTGGCATATGGTTCAGGTGAATGATCTTCCCAGCAAATACACACTTGTCCACCACTATAATCCATTTTCCAGCCAAGACTCCCAAAGCCATTGTTCTTTACTGCAGAACATGTGGGAAAGGGTATCAAGAAAACAAGTTTTTTATGGGATGCTTCTTTTTTGACTCATAATTAAATTCACTGGACTCCCATCCTTCATTCAAATTAATCTTCAGAGACATATTAGACCTTTATGCTTGTCTTAAGGAAAAAACTTCCCACTGGGCCCTCACCCTTACTCACTCTGGTTCACAGTGGGAGCAGCAGCACAGCCCATGGCACTAGCCCTCACCCTTACTCACTCTTGTTCCCACTGGGAGCAGCAGCACAGCCCATGGCACTGACCCCTTCTACTGTTTGTTCCTACCCCAGTCAACACTCCTGTCCAGCAGGTAATGACACTCAAACACCCTCAGAACCAGCAGCATGGGCAGAACCAGCTCAGAAACTTCTATTACCACATTCCACTTTGATAAGTCGCTGTCATTAATTAGCAAATCAGAAATTATCCCTACTGAGTTTTACACTAAACAACACCTGGGTAAAAGGCCTTTCTTTGTGATAGAATCAACCAAGTTCGAAAAGACCTCTGAGATCATCAAGTCCAACCCTACTGTGGTCACTAGCCCATGGCACTAAGTGCCACATCCAGTCTCAGCTTGAAAACCTCCAGGGATGGGGAATCCACCACCTCCCTGGGCAGCACATTCCAATGCCTGAGCACTCTCTCTGTGAAAAGTCTCTTCCTAAGATCCAACCTAACCCTCCCCTGGCAGAGCTTGAGTCTGTGCCCTCTTGTCCTGCTGCTGGTTGCCTGGGAGAAGAGACCAACCCCCACCTGACTCCAACCTCCTGTCAGGGAGTTGCAGAGGGTGAGAAGGTCTCCCTTGAGCCTCCTGTCTTTTTATTACAGTATTAGACATTTCCATGTCATTTCTCCCTCCAAACATATATATAATTCAGCCACTTCTGGTGGGCTGGAAATCATCCAGCAAAGAGCATAATGATTCCACAAGTAGGGAAAAACCACTTAGGCCAATGCAGGTGGACTGCATCCCACTAGATTTTGGTCAAAAAGAAAGTCTTGTTTCAGTCTTTCATCATCATTCTGGTGCACTGAGAACCTTAAATATCTTCTTATCTCCATGTATAACATTACAGGTGAGGATAATAAAGTGTATGAGCTAAACCTTTACTGAACAAAGTTAATTAACATCTGTTGTTAAAACTGTCTTTGTGAATGAAAATTATGGCAGAAAGTTCCTTCTTATGTCTTCTTACCTGTGGGGCTGTATGATCCATTCCTTAAGGATGCTTTCTAGTGACCACATAGGGCCTAGTCAGCTACACTCTCAGTAAACCTGCTGGAGAAAAGATATCTATTATTTATGTCTCATGAAACTGCAGAGAATTTACTTTGTAGAAGTGTTGTCATTATGTTTGGTAAATCCTGGTTGGGAAGTCAGTCCTTCCACAATTTCACAATGCAGGCACTGGGCAACAGTTTGCATCTCCTCAGCACAAGCTATGTTAGCAGCTGGAAAAGTGGTCAAAGATCTACACTTCCTTTCCAGGCCATTAATGAGACCTCTGTCCTGGCCTTGCATAACGTTGCTGAAAATATAATTGTACACATAGCAATTTCAAGAGCCTCAAATTGTGCACAACCATTGGAAAGGTTCCAGTCAGTTGGAATAACAAATGTAGTGGGAGGGAAAGATGCTGCATCAGCCCCTCACAACATGACAGGGTCAATATTCATATTTCATTTCTCATTTATGCAGGTGAAGCAAATGTTATCCTGTGGGAACTGTGGAGTTAAATAAGGTACATTCAGTAAAAATTTTACAAGTAACAGATGGAGAAGGACCAGAAGACACCAGTCACTCAACAGTATCACAGAATGAGGACATATCTTGTTCTACATTGCTCCTCTATTGGTTTTATTCCTAAGGTGGCTCAGGCAACTCCACAGGAGATGAGAGGATGGAAACTTTTTACTAATCTGGCTGGTTTTGGCAGGTGAAAATTGCCACTTTAAAATTCAACAAAAATCCTGTGGGGTTTTATTATTATTTTAACAGAATGTTAAGAGGAAATAAGGCAGCCAAGCAGGAAAGAAGAATTTGGTGCCCAATGAAAGAAACAGATGATGGAGAGCACTGGGGGTCAGAAAACTGTTCTGTAACTGAGTCTTCCATCCCTGCAAGAGAAAAATCAGGCAGCAAACCTGAATACATCAACTGACAAGCAGAGATAGGGAGTATTACAGTAATTGTTTTCCTAGGTTCCATCACCAAATTTGCACACCTGTGCAGAAGAGAGAAACTCTTGAGCGTATGGGCAAAAAATTACCCCAGAAATGGAAGGAGGAACAATTCATTTTTAAAGACCAATTTACCACTGGCGACAAAAAGGCAACAAGTACAGGTGTTTTGGCCATGGAAGAACTCACAGCTACAGTACATTTCTTTCTAGTGAGAGGTAACCAGGAAGGATAATTAAACCTCAGAGGCATTTTTTTGTCCTGTGCAATTTTTCTTTGAGTAGAGAACAAGCTTTAAGGCTGCCCCAAGACACTCTGAGATTTGCTGTAGCCACAAATGTAGGCAACAAATGAAGGCACTGCATTGATCTGCTCCTCTGTTTCATGAGAAAAGGTGCCTTAATATTCACTGGAGGCTGCCAAAAAAAAAGAAGAAAAGAAAAAGAAAATAACCCCCTGCCATTTCTACACTTTATGGAATGAGAGAGAACATTGTCAGGAAATGCAAGGGTTTATTTTAAATCATCAGCTGAAACAGCCTGTCTTGCCTGTGAACAAGTGAACTTGCATGAGTAACAGCCACTTGGTAGCTTTCACATGGAGAAAAAACTCAGGAAAAAAAGTAAGTTATGTGCAAATTTTCTTTTAAGTGCTGTAAATACTTGGTTCTGAAATCAGCAGAGGTGCAGCAGAAGTATTTGCTTGCCTAATTTCCATGCATTTGGGGTGATTACCATAGCTCACAGTTTACAATGCCTTCCAAAGAGCTATGGTAAAGTGGTTTCCATGTACTTAAGTCTCACATCATAAAGCCTTTCTTGTTACACACACTTCCTTCTATATCTGAGCATTATAGGACCATTTAGGGAGGCACACACACTTCTTTTCTGGAGGGTAGCAACAGTTAAACTTCATGTAAGCACATGATGTTTAACCTTGGCAGGTGCTTTCTCCAACCAATATAAACCACTGCCCCATTTAGGCCAATGCAGGGTTGCAGCACTGTGGCCTTTGGGGGCTGAGATTTAATAGTCTGAGTCACTCCAAGTACACAACAGCCTTTCCAGCTACAGAGTTTCTGTGGGTGCTTCATGGCAAGGCAGTCTGGGATCAATTCTCAACCACTTCCCAAGTCTTTGTTAGGGATCATGTCTCAACCACTTCCCTTCCCTTTGTTAGAAAAGGTCACAGAAATATGCCACAAATTCACCTCTTGCATTGTGCCCTGGATTCTGTGAAAGGAATTCCAGGGCCAGAGACACACACAAGCAGGAGGCAGAGGTCACACACTGCAAAGCCTTGCACAGAATGCCCTAACACACATGGTAATTACAGCCCTCAGAAATTTTAAAGTGCCTTGAATCTAGACTTGTTTTTTGAAAAGGTCACAGAAATATGCCACAAATTCACCTCTTGCATTGTGCCCTGGATTCTGTGAAAGGAATTCCAGGGCCAGAGACACACACAAGCAGGAGGCAGAGGTCACACACTGCAAAGCCTTGCACAGAATGCCCTAACACACATGGTAATTACAGCCCTCAGAAATTTTAAAGTGCCTTGAATCTAGACTTGTTTTTTGAGAACACCTTTGGACATGAATTTTGTCCTTTCCTCTTTAACAAGTATTTGAACATCTCTGAAAATGTTGATAAAAAATGGTGACAAAAAATCTTAGTTTTGAAGTCAAATCAGGAACTGCAGTGATTGGACAAGGGGTAATGGATTCAAGTTGAAGGAGGGGAAATTCAGATTAGATATTAAGCAGAAGTTTTTCCTGTGAGGGTGGTGAGACACTGTCCCAGGTTGCCCAGGGAGGCTGTGGCTGCCCCAACCCTGGCAGTGTTCACAGCCAGGTTGGATGAGCCTTGAGCAACCTGCTCTGGTGGGAGGTGTCCCTGCCCAGGGCAGGGCTTGGGACTAGATGATCTGTGAGGTCCATTCCAACCCCTTAAATTCTATGATTCTACTATATGATTCTATGATTTTAAAAGGTCTCTCTCTCTGCAATAAAAAAAATACACTTTATATAAAATATTTTTGATTTTCAAAGATGTCAAGCAAATCAAAACCTGTCTTCAGAAAGAGCCATATGGAGTCAGAATTCCAGGAAAGCAGACTTTGTATTATCTGAATAATAAGTCCTGAATTTTGAAGTTCTCTTCAAGTTCTCCTTTGAAGGTTATCTTCAGGGGTTTAGTATAATTATACATGGTTAGAAGAGGATCTGTGGGACAGTATTCTCCATTGTGATTCTCTTGTAGCCTTTAAGCTATCCTCATTTTTTTGCTTTTGTTGCAGCCAAATGAATGCAGTAATTAATGGTACTTTTGCTTTTGTTGCATGTACTGTTTATTAATTCTTATTTATTTAGTGAGTTGCTTTTCTCCAGAAAGCAATATACCAACTTTTGGAAGTACAGAGATAGCCTGGAGGTTCTTTCAGCTGTGCACAGCCCCAGCATCAAAGGGATATTATCACAGAATAAAGTTGCCAGGAGGCAAATACTATTTATGAACCCTCTGGTCCTACAGTGTTGTAATGATAAGAAATGTCACAGTGGCATATTGTGCTGAATAACAAATATTTCTTACCTACCCACTTGAAAAGTGCAGGGAGCTGAGACTGCTGGTTATCATTAAAGAGGGAAAAGATATTTTGCCTTTTCTTCTGGAAAATGCACTGAAAACCTTCCTGCTAATTACATCTGTGGTGGGGCAAAGAATAGAAAGTTCTGAGAATATCTATATAATGCACTTGAAATGCAGTTTGACTATTTTAAGTAAATAATTTCTAAATATCACTCACTTTCATTTCAGAGACTAATTAAAAATTAACTAACATTGCTGCGTGACATCATGCACTAAATTGTTCATGTCAAAAGGCTAAGAGCCCTATTGGATATTTGGTGTGTTTACTGGGATCTGTCTAGGATGGCAATGATGGACACTGGAAGAGTGTTCTGCATGCAAACAAACATAGAATCACAGAATCATAGAATGTAGGAGTTGGAATGGACCTTACAGATCATCTAATCTCAATTAATCATACCAAAGTGAAGAGTTTCTGATATCATCACACCAGTCACCACGTCACACATACCTTTAATAGATGTCCTGTGCTCTCATAAGACCTTTAAGCCCTATAAGTCTCATAAGTCTTTTTTGATTTTTCTAGTTGCTGTTTTTCTTTCTTGGTCTGAATTGTGACTGTACTTTTTACCCTTCCCCGTGTTTCCATACTGAGCTATCACCTAATGCCTCTACTCTAGCAGTGCCTCTCTGCCTGCCCAGGAAAGAGCTGGTGGATTTGAAGAGGGGAATGAGTTGATGAAGGACCTAGTCTGGAGGATGGAGAAGGAGGAATTTCAAAGCTACCTCATCCTGGTGTTGGCTGTAGCTCCTCACATGTATTTGAGCAGCAGACAGAAAGCAGTCAAGGCATTGATTAATTTCTTAGCTTTGATTATACCAGTTTAACATCTCGTAACTACAAACCCTTACTCCAGTTGCTGCCAATGTCCATTTTTTCCCTCCTTTTTTTTTCTTATTTGCCTTTTTACATTTGCCCCAAGGCAGACCCATAGAGCAAGAATTCCTCATTAAAATGACACATGCAAATTTATTTTCCTACAAACGTGATATGAAAGAGACAGAACAGACAAAAATTCGGCAGGGTGTATATATACCATGCCTCACATGTAAAACAGATATGGTTATTGCTCTTTGCAATCTGGTGGATTTTTCTGCTCAGAGATTTTACAAGCATTTGTACAGGCAGTGCCTCCACAGTCAATGCAAACTTCTGCTTCTCTACATTGTCACATGCACAGCTCAGAAAACAACATTGCTTCAGTGTAATTACACAAATGTATGCAGAAGTGAGCCCAAGAGGAGAAGGCACACGAATATATGAATCCATTTGAAAATATGAATGAAAATTTGTGGGATTTTTTTTTATGCATTATTGTCTTAGCTCTGTTCAGCACAGAAGTTATTCTTGAATATTTCTAATTGTTATTTCGTGAAAAGAATCAATTTGATCACTAAAATAATATCCTGTTTGATAGCAGTCCTATTTTACACCTTCTTTTGTATGTATTTAGGTAATACAGATGGGGCAAATGAGAAGGAATTGTAAGAACAGCTGTGATTTTGAGGAGACAGGAAAAGTGCTTTTTCTGAAGGAAATGTACTACAAGAACAGGGCCAAATTCTAAGCCCCAGACCTGCTTGATTTTAGGCATCCCTAGTTAAACAGAGAGAACATTATTTGCAGTGGTCAGCTCAAAGTGCTTATAACTGAGGTGGGATGAAGCCTTTCAGTTGGTTGTTGTGCTCTGTATCTTTCTGGTTATATTAGAATGCTGGCAATGACATGTCAGAAGCATCTGAGAAGAGAATATAACTTCAAAATATTCCCTCTTAAAAATATTATGGTTCATGGGACAAAACTGAGCTAAGAGAACTTTAGAAATATTATTGAGCAAATCATATCTATGTGAGGAAGTGTAAAGAAGACTCTCCCAGAGGAAGGAAGGATGGTTCATCATTTGTGACTAGCATAGATTAAAACAACTTTGCAGCTCTTGAAAATGGATGGGGAACATAATAAAACTAAGAACAGAAGCAGAGAAGACTAAGAACTTGGCACAGACAAAAAATAAGCAAGAAACAGATATTCCTAAGTTAAAAACCATAATTGCTTAGAAAGTTATTCTCTCCAAAAGTGAACATAGAGTATTTGATTCCTCAAAGGACATGAGCAGGTGATATCAAGAGGTTCCTTCCAAACCAAGTGATTCTGTGACTCTGCAGTTTTAATCCTTCTTTGTGGATATGCATTTTGCTTTGCAGATTCAGAAGGAATCTGCTGTAACATGGAGAATGAGTTATATTATGGTCATTTAGACACATGGAGAATTAAACACTGACATACATCTCTATTTAACTGCTCATGCATGAAAGAAGACTATAAATAGCCACCAATGGATTAAAATGGGAATTTAGGCGAATCTTAAGCAATGTTTAAATTTATTACAGAAGTAAAAGTCATAGTAGCTCATTTTAGTTTCCCTCATTTGTAGGGGTAAATATATGGATGAAGCATAGGCTGATTTAGGGTTATTGCACATTTTTGTAAGTACTCAAACTACAGTTTAGCATATATTTGAGATATCAAAGCACTGTGTGCACCATCAGGGTCTAACTGCTTTGACCAGGATGTATGCACCTTCTTTTTCAGTCTTCTTGTGCAACTTCTTCCCTCTCCCATCACAGTCCTTGGGGTCTGCCCTGCTATGGTGCCCCCTGAAACAGGTTTATGTGACATCAGCTAAGCTGTGAGGAAAAATTGAGAGAATCCCACCTTGAGCCTCCATCTCTGCACCCTACAGCCTTTGCCTCCAGAGCAGCACCTGGGCCTTGACTGAGCTACACCATAGGTATGCCATGCCTGGACACCTACCTTTCCAGTCCTGACCTTGCTTTGCCAATTTGACTACCTGGCTTGACTGTGGACCCCATGGGATGGAGTCCTTGCCAGAGAGGTCCCTGTACTGCCTTGCTGTCAGCTTAAGTTCACTTGGTATTTCTGTGCTGAGAGCAGAAAATTATAGTATAATAGTATGTTAAGGGGTTGGAATGGATCGTAGAGATCATCTAGTCCCAGACCCACCTGCCCTGGGCAGGGACACCTCCCACCAGAGCAGGTTGTTCAAGGTTTCATCCAACCTGGCTGTGAACACTGCCAGGGCCCCAACCCAGATGAGGCACTTAGTCTTGTTAAGCCTCATGAGATTCCCATGGTTTCACTTGTTGAGCTTGTTCAGATCCCTCTGGATGACATCTCATCCCTTAGGCATTTCAACTGCACCACTCAGCTTGGTGTCATCTTGTTCATGGAAAGTAAGTACAGAATTTCAATGTCCATAGAATCAATAAGGAATCTTGTAAGTGGAATGGATGCCATTAGCACAGCCATTAAAGAACTGTGTAGAAAGTTCATAGATCCATTTGCTTTTTCAGGAACCCTGAAGACATTCCTTCTAAATTTGATTGACTATTTTAGTTCTGCATTACTCTGTGAAGTTTAATTATTTCTGATGTATTTTAACTGCATGGCTGTGAGGTAATTAAAAGCTTTTGTTGAACAGAACCATAAAAACTAAACGCATCCTTACTAAACTGTTACCTCTTGTGCTATCTACTGAAAGCTTGATGGGATCTTTTCAACAGTCTTAGTAGGTTTCTAATTGATAATGAATCACAGTGCTGTTTCCTCAGTTAAAAGATGCTTCCAAATTTCCACTATTTGGCAACAGACATTACTGTTTTCATCACATTCATATGAAGAACCCACCAGCTTTTGAAAATAGCAATGCTTTGTTGTATCATATCTTTCATGGTTTCTCTCTCACTAATCAGCTCTCAAGTTTAATTATCATAAGGGGTTTGTGGGGTTTTGTTACTGCAAAGTAAGTCACAAACAGTATGGAGGTGTACTGTAGTCAGAATGAGGAACCAAGTTCAATGATCATCATCCCCATATATAGTCTCAAAGTATTAAGATAACACTCCCCTCACCTTTAGAAGGATAGGATTTTTTTTTTCCTGACACTTCTTTAAGTAAAAAAATTAATGCACAAAACACACATATATTTCAGTATTAAGAAATATTCCCCAAGTATGAGAAACTTCCAGTTTTATCTTCTGAGACACAAAAGGGAAGATGTGGTTAAGAGCAGTAAGTAGTTTTTCCTTTGAGATAGACTATCTTCTGGGAAGAAAATATTCACATCATTTTCCTGTTGGTGTTTCTTCCTGCCATCCCATCAGCAAGGCAAACTTTGCTTTCTCCCAAGGAAATAGTCATGAGATCAATCCACCACATCTTGCAGTTCCTTCCAGGTGGGTCCAGTCAATATGTGTAAAAGTCTCTTGCCTTTCTCTCTTCTCTGTTTCCACAGCTGCTTATGTGTGCACTTTTGAAGGCTTTGATCTGTTCTCTATCTTTCTTCACATTGATTCTTCTTACATTGCAAATGCCCACAAGGGCAGAGAGTAATCCAGAGCATTTGGTGCCCATTTTGGTTCAAACCAGCACATGGGAGAAAGTTCTCTTGTAACGTGTTGCCTGCATATCATTACAATGCAGACAGCATAGCACTACTACAGTCTCCTGGCACTTGTGGGCTAAATAAATTGTATTCATATGCTGCTCATAAGTTACTCACTTGTGAAAGAGCAAAGTATATTTTGTCACTTTAATTACCCACAATTAAGATAACAAATGTAAATGCACAGGCTTTTGTGATACTAGGAAAAGGCAACATAAGAAAATGCTGCATGTTCTGTTTCTGAAAGAGTATTAATGAGACTGGTTCCAAAGAGAAAGTGCATCCTTGTATGTGCACACATAGGATCTGATTTCCTACAGCCACCTCCTGAGGAGAAGCCAGATTTGTCCTCTGCTCTCTCAGAGGAAAGGCAGAAGGCATTTGGACCTGATATGATTCCTATATGGTACACAATATACTATGTAGTACAGTTCTGGTGCCCTCAACATAAGAAGGACATGGAACTGTTGGAGCAAGTCCAGAGGAGGCCAAGAAGTGGCTAAAAGGACTGGAGCATCTCCCCTATGAGGACAGGCTGAGGGAGTTGGGGCTGTTCAGCCTGGAGAAGAGAAGGTTGTGTGGAGACCTCAGAGCAACTTTTCAATCTCTGAAGGGGCTACAAGGAGCCAGAGAGGGACTCTGTGTTAGGAACTGCAGTGATAGGACAAGGGGCAATGGGTGCAGATTGAAGGAGGGGAAATTTAGGCTAGATCTTAGGAAGAGGCTTTCCCAGTTCTGGTGGTGAGACACTGTCCCAGGTTGCCCAGGGAGGCTGTGGCTGCCCCAACCCTGGCAGTGTTCACAGCCAGGTTGGATGAGCCTTGAGCAACCTGATCTAGTGAGGAGGTGTCCCTGCCCAGGGCAGGGGTTGGGACTGGATGCTCTGTAAGGTCCATTCCAACCCTTAAATTCTATGATTCTACGTAGAGAAATAAATCCCATCTGAGTAATAAAAATAAGATGGGTTCATTGCAAAAGAAATAGAACTACTGGACAAGAAGTTGATCTAAGTTTTCCAGGTGTAACACTAACTAGACAACAAGGTCTCTTGATTCAAGTTCAATCTGTACCTGGCACACAGCAGCCTTAGACAAAACTCTTTGTACCAATGGTAAAGGAATATGAGCCTTGGCTTCTTGCTGTATATGCCAATGTCCTACCTAGGAGATGACATACAGACCTACCTATTTTTGGCAATATAAAACTAAGGCTTTGATTCTGGCTAGACATGTTAGCATAATCCTGCTTTCTGCAAACATTCTTAAAAGCTTTCTTTTCAGTTCTGCTGTGGAACAAAGAGAATAAGATTGAAGACAACGTCACAGAATGGCATTGTCAGCTTTGCTTAGCAGATGTATATTTCATCTCCCTGTGCCCTTCATTAGTAGTTCTTTGTAGGAGTAGATAATGAGCCACTATTCATATGGCACTTTGGAAAGTGTGTAAATGTTATCTTTTATGGGAATAAAAAGAGTTTCTGAGTCCAGTTCAAAATGAACACACTCTTGTAATGAAAAAAGGCTTCAGTAGTGGGGACATAATGACTGCAAGTCTGGAGCAAATTTATCATTATGAAAAAATGCACCCACTTTTCCCAATAATTCTCTTTCATTAAGGCAATCTTTGTCTGTTTTGCCTTTGTGACTCTCCCTAGGTTTCCCACCTTCACAAATCTTGGTCCCCCAAGACAGGTCTGTAATGAGAGTGAAGTGTTTTTATTATTGCTTTGGTTAATCATGCTTCCTGCATCCTGCAAAGTGCTTCATACTCCAAACCGTGCCAGAATTATTGGGGAATTAATCAATACTTGTTACCAATCATGATCACAGCTGTTAATCACCGTTGTAATTACCAATTGATTAATTAGCACAGCCCTGTTCAAAAGTCAGGAGTCATTAAATTCCCAGCACACGTAATTTGAAATTCAGCCCAATATCCACAAAGCTCTACAATTACATTTCAACCCATTATAATTTATTGCACATTGCTTTTTTATTAATAACTTTTATTTATTATAGTATTTTCCAGTAACCCAAACTGAATTCTAAGTCTATATATAGTTTCTCATTGTATACCTACTCTGAATATAATAATTCATTACAGCTCCTAATAATAAATGATGATAAGGTCAATGAAATCCCAACCTGCACATGTTTGGGGACCTTGCTTTGAATTATCCTTTCATTGTGATAAATGCCTTAGCTAAAGAACAACATTTGGATGTATTCCAAAGGCTGATACACTGAAATTATTTACTTTCTTCTGCTACTGAATGCAATTTATATTAGCAAAACAACATTTCATTGTATTAACTTACGTACTGGCTTATTTTTACCGGACAGTGTATATCATCTGACTCCTAATTCACTGACCTTTTTGCTCCATACATCCAAGTAGAAGAATCTGAATCCATTGCTTTATTTTTTAATAGAGTGAAAGGAGCTAAGTTACTGGTTACAAGATAAGAATATTTCCTTTATGCTTTCATTGAATCACAGAATTTAGGGGTTGGAATGGACCATATAGATTCTCTAGTCCCAACCCCTGCCCTGGGCAGGGACACCTCCCACCAGAGCAGGTTGCTCAAGGCTCATCCAACCTGGCCTTGAACACTGCCAGGGTTGGGGCAGCCACAGCCTCCCTGGGCAACCTGGGACAG
>NW_008682270.1:20609-24053 GCF_000695815.1 Acanthisitta chloris
AGAAAACTTCTAACATTTCCTGGTAAAATCACCAATCTCCTTCTGCTGTCAATACTCCAGTAAAATGCCCTGGATTAAAATTCAAAGGTCAACTGCTGGTTTAAAACACACACTGTTCTTCATCTGAGACAGTGCAAACCCCAGGCAGCTATAAGAACAGTAAACTCAATCTACTTCTTTTGTCTCATAACATGAGTTTGTATTTGGTTTTTGGAACACAACTGTATTTGGCAGGATGTGCTCACCCCACTGCTTCTCTGCCAATGACATTTCTCTGTTCCTCAGCCAGATTTTCTTTCTCTTCTTTCCTCTACCTGTCCTCCTCCCTCCTTTATAATCCCCTGCTCCTCTCTGTCATCAGATGCAATTAGTGATTTTTTGCCTGATTACCATATTCTGGTAAGGTTTAAACACGAGAAACTGATATACCATTGGTCATAATCAAGTTTTTCTGAACAAGTGCTGTGTTTGAATGTGCCATCACCAGTTTCACATCTCATATTTTATTATCCCCATTCAAAGAAAAAGCATTTTTCCTGTCAGCTCCTATGACTTTTCAGTGTCAAAATAGAGTAGTGGGGAAAAGTAGGCCAATGTTTAAAATAGTGTGCAGTGCCACACAGCCACAGTGACCAAGTAAAAATAGTACCCTGCACATAAACATATCTGCCTGAGAAATCAAAAGGGGCTCAGCTAATAGGTAAGTGCAAAATATTCTCACGGAATATATTGCTGTAACAAATTGTGAAATGTTTTAACTAAAGCCAGAAAAAATAATTTGTCTTTTCTTCATATGTTATATGTTTCCCATGGGTTAAATACTAGTTCACCATTTAATGAACACCAATACAAATTAAGTTTGGTTTATACATATTAATAATACTTAAGTATTTTAGCTAGAGTAAAACATATATTTTAAGTTGTTTAAATATCATGTAACTCATAGAATTTTAAGGGTTGGAATGGGCTTTACAGATCATCCAACCCCAACTCCCTGCCCTGGGCAGGGACACCTCCTCACTAGATAAGGATGCTCAAGGCTCATCCAGCCTGGATTGAACACTGCCAGGGCTGGGGCATCTACTACTTCCCTGGTCAACCTGTATCTATGTCTCACCAATATATTTAGCTGTATCTAGATTTTATCTTCCCATATGCATCTGCTCCTATAAAGATATACCTACTGACAGATACACTGTACCACCACAGCAGAGCTAGGGATTTTTTTTGTTCCAAGAGCAGTTACATTATCACACAGTATGTTTTCTCTTGCCTTTCAACTAGATAAAGCTTAGTAGCAAAACCAGAAAGTATTGAAAACATAATGTCTGGATCCCTTGGATTTCTTGATAGTTTTACACATTATATCCATATTAAAAGCAAATACCCTTGGCATGGATAATGGTGTCTTACAAAGGATACACAAGGAATTAGGGGCTATTAGCCAGGGGTTGAACAGCTTTGTGATATCTCTGTGAGTTCTGAAGCAGGGTTATGTCTACATTTCTCACTGGATCTCTGTTGCTGCTACTGATGTCTGTCCTAAGAGCTGTCATTACAGCTTGCAACTTGCCAAGCCATGCAAATTTCAATGCTCCTGGGAGCAGAATAATAAAGGTTGTGCATTGTTAAATGCGTCACTGATTCAACTCCCATTCCCCTCCGTACAATTTTATAGTGGATGCCCATTCAGCTTCACAGGGACAAATAAAATGGGGTGTTTTCAAGCAATATCCATCTAAAGGATGAGGTGTCATGGTCTCTTGGCAAGTTACTACTTTGATGGCAGAGCAGTTTGATTTGCAACAGTTATAAAACAGCTCTTTCTGACCCTAGAGCATAGCAGAGTTAATTACAGCAGTAAGCAGTTTGGAGCAACTAATTTATATTGTGATGCCTTAGTTGGCATAAAAAAGAAGACATTTGCCAAAATATACTGACAGCTTCCCTAAACCCTACTTTATTTTGTAACTCAACGGTAAAAATCTTGTTTTGTTATGACAGAGACAGAATATAGCCAAGGAAAGGTGTGTCTTCCTGATCCTTAAGGCCATATTTTCAGTTCCAAAGAGTGTTAGCTGACAGGTCAAACATGCTGTGCAGAGTCTTTCAAAAAAAAAAGATTTTTTTTTTTTTTTTTATTTTTTTTTTTTTATTTTCACTAGAACTGCAAGTTACATAATGACAGACTTTTGTCTGGGCTAGAGAAATATTTCAAGGCTAACTGTATCATAAATGAAGCACCCAGTCTTTTACCTGCTGCTTACTTCATGTCTTGTCATCAGCAGGTAGAACTACTAGTGACTTAAGGCAGCTTTCCTCATCATCCTCAGCTTGGCAAGGCCCTTGAATTATGAAATAAGAAGGAAATGTCATTGATAAGAACACATGATTTATTTGCCTGTGCTGTACAATGGATTATTAGGAGAAAATTGAATCTTGAGGGGCAGAGTAGAACAACAAATACTAGGGTCTTGTAAAATTTTCAACAACTCACTTTCTCCAGCCCTGGTTCTACTTCTCACTTCCCATAGGAGCTGCTACCCACAGGTTGAGAAAAGTAACCTGAGATGTACTAAGACATCATTGGGCTGAATTTGTGTGTGGTGTTTAACAGGACTTTGGAAGTTTCCACTCTGCATCCTCAACTAAGCTCCTTTGAGTTTGGATAGCTCATTAACTATTGATTCAATGACATTCATCTGACAGAGGAGCAAAGAAAAAGAGTATTCAGGACAGTGAACCAAACATTTGTTTCTATCAGGTCACATTCATAGGACTAAGTAACTGAAATGTGAGATAGGAAAAATTAATCCATTCCTATTTGTTTTGCTACTATGTCAATTCTCTTTTTGTTCTCTATGTGCTAAGTCCCCCTCTTCCCTCTCTTCTGTGACACAAGTCTAGAGGAGCTGTTCTTCTGGGCCTCACCTACACTTCACAGTACTATGCTGTGTATGATGCTGTTTCTAAGAAGCAGAGTGATGCTTTCTGCACATAGATCACCAAGAGATCTCAAGGCACCATGCAGTTTTTGCCAGTGAATAAAACATCATAAACTTCAGTTTACGAACCAAGCGTCTCTATTGGTCTTGGTTGATGTCTGCCTAGTGGTGTAAGTTATGGGAGAGAAAAACAACCTTTCTCATTTTCCTGCTTAATAACTACTTTGCTTCAGCACAGTAGAATATCAATAAAAAGCAAAGCTATTTTATCACTGTCATTTACCAGAGCATGGCACTTTATGCTTTGCTAATCCGTAAGGCAGAGCTTTGTCAGAGCTCATCTGCTCTCATCTATAAACAGGATGGACAATACCACAAAATTCATAGAATCATAGAATTTAGGGGTTGGAATGGACCTTAGAGATCATCTAGTCCAAACCTTCTGCCCTGGGCAGGGACACCTCCTCACTAGATCAGGTTGCTCAAGGCTCATCCAACC
>NW_008682270.1:24482-32991 GCF_000695815.1 Acanthisitta chloris
TTTTGACCTGCTGCCCACACTCCTTGGTATGCTGTCATACTGTCCTCTAGAAGGATTTCCTATGACAGGGCTCTGGTCAACTGTTTTCTGACAGAAGATACTTGAACAGTGAGGACATATAGTCTGTATGGGTTTTAACGTAAAGAAAATAAAAATCCTATCATGGAATGCCTCTAACTGTCTTGCCAACCCACTCCAAAACTCTGTGTAAGTTGTGTGTTGAAAACATGCTGTGAGGAAAGAAAGTTGGAACTATTTGCACAAGGTGCACTTGCTTCTCAGCAGCTTCTTGTCTCTTCTCTGTGCACATGCTGTCGTGTCAAAGCATGGTCAATTAATAATGTCCCTGGGAGAGGGAGAGGGGGTTTTTCCAACTTAGGGAAATGGAGTCTTTTCTGTAAAAAATTGGCAACTACAGCCCTCCTAAGAGAGAGCCATCTGGCACCTAAAGGCTCACAGTAACTCTCAAAGCAGGCTGTTGCAAATTTCTAGGGGACATGGCATTATTGAGACTGAAGAAGCCAATGACATATGTGTTTCTATGCATGACATAGCTGTCAAGACCTTACATTTCTTCAAAATCTTTTGCATACTCCAGGATCTCCATGTGGAAGAACTGAGAGCTGTGTCTGCCATTGAGATTTTACTCGCTGTGACAAAAAAAACACGGAGGCAAAGAAGATTTCTGGAAGCATGTCTATTACTAGAATGTTTTCCTTTAAAATCCAAAAGCACTGGAAAGCTAGTTTCTGCAAGAGATGCAATTAAAACTTAGGATCAAGCAAAGCCTGAATTATATTGAATAGTAATAAATGTTTATGAGGAATTAATACCTCCCAGTGAAAATAAAGTATTGGCAATATATAGAATCATAGAACTATAGAATCAGCCAGGTTGGAAAAGACCTCCAAGATCATCAAGTCCAACCCTACCGTGGTCACTAGCCCATGGCACTAAGTGCCACATCCAGTCTCAGCTTGAAAACCTCCAGGGATGGTGAATCCACCACTTCCCTGGGCAGCACATTCCAATGCCTGAGCACTCTCTCCATAAAAAATCTCTTCCTAATATCTAACCTAACCCTCCCCTGGCAGAGCTTGAGTCTGTGCCCTCTTGTCCTGCTGCTGGGTGCCTGGGAGAAGAGACCAACCCCCACCTGACTCCAACCTCCTGTCAGGGAGTTGCAGAGGGTGAGAAGGTCTCCCCTGAGCCTCCTCTTCTCCAGGCTGAACACCCCCAGCTCCCTCAGCCTCTCCTCATGCCACTTGTGCTCCAGTCCCTTCACCAGCCTCGTTGCTCTGCTCTGGACCTGCTCCAGCCCCTCAATGTCCCTCCTGAACTGAGGGGCTGAGATCTGAACACTCTGTATCATTGCATAAAATAGATTATTGGTCCAGTATTTAATACCCACTAGTTGTGTCTAGATTTTCCTGTGCCTCTATGCAGCTGTACCGACAAGAGGAATATGACCACACTATGTTCATTTACACAGGTTGGTCCAGGTAGTAACTTCCATTTCCCTTTTTCCTGGTTGTGTCTTTTGTAAGTATTGGCCACTGCAACTGAGGAAGCCTGAGGAGGTGAATATGTTATACGTGATAAAATAAATCAAAGTAAGGGAAGAATTTGGAGTCACTCATACTTCACTCTCTTTCTGCATTACACTTGGCTTTCAGACAGTGTAGGAAGCTAAGGGAGCTGCAACCTCCCTCATCTGTGTTTCCAAGATAAGCTGGTGTTGAACAGTAATTTTTGACCTTTGTGTTTCATAATCTCTCTGTGACAGGTCCATGAAATTTCCTGGGTAATGCTGAGCAATGTTATCTCTACAGGTCAGTACTGTACAGTTCCTAGAACAGACAGTGCCATTCAGTTCAGCTGTATTTTGCTATACTTTGGGTATTCCACGGAACTGTATTAGGCTGACAGTCTACTAACATTCCACTGAACAATGACACCTGCAAGAGAGGAGTCAGTAGATTTCAGGCATGGAACTTGAAACAATCTTTTTCTTATGCCAAATGAAAATAAAGACAGTAACAGAATTTATTGAGGGGAAAAATAGGACAGTATATGACAAGATTTTATCTGGATATGAGCACCAGAAAAGGATAAAAAGACATTTTTAACCATCTTCAGTGTTGAAATACACCAGAAAAGGATAGAAAGTCATTTTTAACCATCTTCAGTGTTGAAATATACATTGTCCCTTCCTCTTTCTCTGTATCCAGTTGGCCAGCTACAGCTGAAATATCTTGCAGAGCCTGTCCTCAGGAAATAAGTGTTAGCTGAAGAGGTATGGCAGGTCATGAGCTTCCACTCTTGTTAGTGCCCTGCTGGTTCAGTCTTACAGAATCAGTCGTGACTATGGTGTGACTGACTCACAATCTGGTTATGATGCAGCATGTGACACATTGCTTCACCAGGGACTCACAAGACAACTTCTTCCTCTGCATATTCCCAGCAAGTGCTACAATCTGAGCCACTAGAAAAGCCCATCATGCTTGCAGCTTGCTTATCATGTCAACATGATTTCTGAAGCTTTGCTGTTAAGTGCTGCCCAAGTCCCTTTCTGACAAAGTGCCATTCTGTACAAAGAAAACAACAATCTCTGATAACAAGAGGCAAACTACTAATGCTTATTTTGTTATTCACTGGCACATCATTAATCATGACGATAATTCCTTAGACACTGTTCATGCTCAGTAACTAAGATTTACTCCTATGGGAGAAAGTCTGGAGACACTTACTATCAATAACTGGGTATTTTGCTGAGATTCCCCCCCAAATGCATCTCAGACATGGTCTGCCTATTAAAGGGAAGAGGATGAAATGATAATACAGAAAATCTTAGGGCAAGTGCTAATTCATTTTCAAAAGCAGCCTCACATTTTTGCTTGTCCATCATAAAAACCCTCAAGTCAAATGAACATGCAGACACGCTAAACTTTTTTCCTTAGTAATGTCATCCTCATATCTCAGTTTGTTCACCTGTGGAACAGACACAATAAGTTGCCTGGTGTACTGTGGTCAGTGGGATTGGAGAGGTCTCTATCTGAATGATAGTTTGCTGTCCCAATGCACTACTCTACCCTGTCTGAAAGAAATCATAGAATCATAGAATTTTAGGGGTTGGAATGGACACTACAGATTATCTGATCCTAACCCTGTGCCCTGGGCAGGGACACCTCCCACCAGAGCAGGTTGCTCAAGGCTCATCCAACCTGTGAACACTGCCAGGGTTGGGGCAGCCACAGCCTCCCTGGGCAACCTGGGACAGTGTCTCACCACCCTCACAGGGAAAACTTCTTCCTAATATCTAGCCTAAATTTCCCCTCCTTCAATTTGAATTCATTAACCCTTCTCTTGTCACTGCAGTTCCTAACACAGAGTCCCTCTCTGGCTCCTTGTAGCCCCTTCAGATACTGAAAAGTTGCTCTGAGGTCTCCACACAACCTTCTCTTCTCCAGGCTCAACAGCCCCAACTCCCTCAGCCTGTCCTCACAGGGAGATGCTCCAGTCCTCTTAGCAACTTTGTGGTCTCCCCTGGACTTGCTCCAACAGTTCCATGTCCTTCTTATGTTGAGGACACCAGAACTGTGTGCAGTATTCCAGGTGGGGTCTCCCACCTGGACAATGACAAGCCAAATCCTACCTGAAAGAAATGACAAACCAGTAAGGCTAAACAAGTGACCTAGAGCATATTCTGTTTTTTGCCTAACTCTTTGTATCTGCATGCACATATCCTTAGTGGTTATGTGCTCTGCTGCTTAAAGAAGATGAAGGTACATGGCTCTTTTTATACACAGAGCTCCCTGCAATTCCACATTAGTCAATGAAAAGGATATAACTGAATGATAAAGTAGCAGCAGTCACTGCTGGAATTATTTATAAGTCATTCATTCATCTTTATGTATAGGGCTGTCAGATTTTTTCCACTCACACAGAAAGAAAGCGAAACGAAGACTTGGTGCTTGCTCTTCCAAAGAACTGTGCAAAGATTAAGTAAAAACAGGAAGAAAATAATGATAGAAGGAAAAGGCCACACAGAAATTTAGATTTAATACAGCTTTAAATATCACTTGTTCCTAAGAAAGCATAAGCAGATTAGAAAGAATTTTGCACTAAGGCCCTCAATATGTTATCATTTACTCTCCTACAGAGTGTAAATGTATATGAGCAATACTGGTTTTCTGATCTGTGGTATTATGTTCTCACTTTGCACTGGTGTAGAGTAGCACAGGATTAGAAAATATTGAGTCCAGGTTATTAAAGACAACACTCTGAGAGATCTGGTGAGTGAAAACATTGTTCTGAAGAGAAATAAAACTGAGCTGAACATCCTTCTAGTGCCTAACCCCCAGAAAACAGGAAGAATCCTTAACAGGAAAGTATTTTGTATCTTGTTTCACTGTTGTTTTCCAAAGATAACTCAAACTCATGCTGCAACAGAAGAGCTTGTAGGGAACATGTTTTTTAAAGTCCAAGGTTCATGAAGGAGTCATGGACAATTAAGCACCACAACTCAAGTCTCCCTCTCCAAAGGCAGGTCAGAGAAGCAGAGAAGTATGCAGACTGCCACAGCTGGCAGAGAGACCTCTGTCAAGTTTTTTTCCCACGTTTTTTTTTTTAAAGCACTTCTGGCATCACCTTGGTACTGACGGAATCATTGCCATAATTCCATGTGTTCAATATTTCTATGATTATTTTTCTTTGGACAAGAGACAAGACAGAATCAGTCTCTGAAGCATCTGGAGCATCACCTCATCAATAAAGCTATTTCAATAGCATGCCATAACTATCTTCACATTCTTGAACTTTGAAAATCTGGGTCTAGCTTTAAGTCCAGCTGGCTGCTCAGACCATCATCTGTTAAAAAACCAATGTCTGAAGACAGAACCTTGGCTGTCAGAGTGACTTTCTCTGTTGTGTACTTAGCAGTTCTGTGAAAAATTTGCAGCTTTGCTCAACTTCTAAGTCCCAAAAAGACTCTCAGGGTACCCCAGGGAAAATATTGAGCTTGTTAATATCATAACATTGACACAGATCAATAAACCTCTTCCATTCATTTCTATTTTTGGCAACTAACTTAGAGCACCATCTTCCAAGCCCATGAATCAAACCTTCAAATATATTTGAAATATACATCCCCCTGTGTAGAGGAATCTCTGGCAGCAGACTGGCCAACCTGGGGAGGCAAACTTTAAACTGAAGGATGTGGGAGTGGAGTCCAAAGAGGTGATGCTGACAGCATCACATCTAACTGAAGAATAAACCAGGCCAACCAGAGCAGCAATGAATGTTCCTCATCTGCCTCCCAAGGTGAGGTTCAGGAGGCCAACCAGCTCAAAGAGGTGTATGGCTGTGGTGGAGCCCCTTGCATCCTTGCTGGGAAATCTGTAGGCTTGATTACCTCTCTGAAATGCCTGTGCACCAAGGCAGACAGCATGGGGAATACACAGAAGAATGAGAGATCTGTGTGTGGTTGCAGGGCCAAGATCTCTTTGTAATTACAGAGACATGACTGGAGTGCTGTCATGACTTTTAGGAAAGACAGGTCAGTGAGATGAGGTGGTGGAGCTGCCATTTAAGTGAGAGAGCAGCTGGGATGTATCAGGTTCTGTCTAGGGGTGGATGAAGAACAAGTCAAGAGCTTATGGGTAAGGCTGACATGGGTGACATTTGTGGGTGTTTCCTACAGGCCACCTGGTCAGAAAGGGGAAATTGAAGTTCTATAGACAGCTGGAAGGAACCTGACAGTCACAGGGCTTGGTGCTCGTGGGGAACTCCAGCCACCCTGATCTCTGCTGGAAAGACAACACAACAAGGCACACACTGTCCAGGAGGTTCCTGCAGGGCATTGATGATAAACAGCTTGGATGCAGGACTTGAAGGTATACTAAGTAAGTTTGCCAGTGAAAAATAATTGACATGAGATGTTGACTCCCTCAAAGGTAGAGACACCCTACAGAGACACCTTGACAAATTAAGAGACCTGGGCAATCACCAGCCATATGACGTTTAACAAGGACAAGTGCCAAATTCTGCACTTGGGACCAGGCAACCCTGGATGTACACACAGACTGGGGAACAAGAGGGTGGAGAACAGTGCTGTGAAAAGGGACCTGAAGGTGCTGGTTGACAGCAAATTGAATATGAGTTGGCAGTGTGCCCTGGCAGCCAAAAGGGCCAACCACATCCTGGGGCACATCAGGCAGAGCATCACCAGCCAGTTGAGGGAGGTGATTGTCGCACTCTGCCCTGCACTGGTGTGCCCTCACCTTAAGTCCTGTGTGCAGTTTTGGGAACCACAATATAAGAAGGATCTAAAGCTATCAGAGTGTCCAAAGGAGGGTTATGAAGATGGTGAAGGGCCTTGAGGGGAAGCCATATGAAGAGTGGCTGAGGTCACTTGGTCTGGACAGTCTGGAGAAGAAAAGGCTGAGGAGAGACCCCATAGCAGTCTACAGTCTTCTCACAAGGGAAGGCAGAAGGACAAGCACTGATCTCTTCTCTCTGATGACCTGTGACAGGATCCAAGGGAATGACATGAAGCTTTGTCAGGAGAAGTTTAGGTTGGATATTAGGAAAAGGTTCTTTACCCAGAGGGTGTTTGGGCACTGCAACAGGCTCCAGAGGGAACTGGTCAAGGCACCAAACCTGCCAGAGTTTGAGAACTGTTTGGCCAGCACTCTCAGACACAGGGTGTGATTCTTGGGGCTGTCCTGTACAGAGTCAGGAGTTGGACTTCAATGATCCTTATGAGTCCCTTCCTACTCAGGATATTCTATGATTCTATGTTTCTGTGGTGAGAAGAGTAAATGATTTCAAGTTATTTTATTTATGAGAGTGAAATAAAACAGTGCAGAGGATGCCACAAAACTGAGATGTCACAACTTATGTTTTCAGAAATTTGGCTAAAGGTGCAGGTTCTCTGTTCAAAAGAAAAAAAACCAACCTGATAGTATTTAATGCAAGCATTTAAATAGCCTGTCCTAAATAGCACAGTAGAGCAGAAGAGTCAGCAAACTTATAGTTGCACAAGGCTCAGTCAGGCAAATGTCTGGAGCACATCTTTTATTAAACAGGGAGAGGTAGAGCCATTCTTCCGTGTTCTGCCTGTTCAGATACGTGCTACAAGTAATACAAGGCCCATTGCAAATCACTATTTCCACATTCATATCATCTCCTATTATCTCTGCTCAGTCACTGTGAGGCAGCCTAATCTATTCCTCACCACACAGACCATTTTATTCTAACCACTAAATAGCATTTCCCATTTGGATTCTGATATCCAGCAATAGGTTCATTTGTTTAAAGGCACTTTCTACACACCTTACTGAAAAATGATGTTTTCCAGACAGGGCATTCAAACCCTTTCCCAGCCTGGATGTTTAACCCATTGGTTGTGTGTGTATGCACTTATGTATACACATAATTGTTATTTAATCATCATAGAATCATAGAATGAACTGGGTTGGAAAAGACCTCAAAGATCATCGAGTCCAACTCTACTGTGGTTACTAAACCACAGCACTAAGTGCCACATCCAGTCTCAGCTTGAAAACCTCCAGGGATGGTGAATCCACCACCTCCCTGGGCAGCACATTCCAATGCCTGAGCACTCTCTCTGGAAAAAATCTCTTCCTAATATCCAACCTAACCCTCCCCTGGCAGAGCTTGAGTCTGTGCCCTCTTGTCCTGCTGCTGGTTGCCTGGGAGCAGAGACCAACCCCCACCTGACTCCAACCTCCTGTCAGGGAGTTGCAGAGGGTGAGAAGGTCTCCCCTGAGAGAATGTATGATGAGTTGTCATGATAATGACTTTAAAACTGTGCTGCTGAATTAATAGGAAAAATCCATTTATGAGCCCTTAGTTGCAAAGCACTTACACAGCTGCTTAACATCATGTAGTATGTATTCAGTGGGACTGATCCAGAATTAACCTAGTTTTACATTAGTACAAGATATTGGCTAGTTAGTGATGGTTACACATTTTCCCTTCATCTTGGAAGGCTATAAGAATAATGTGAAGACACCTAGAAAACAGTAAAACAAGAAGGTCCAACTATCATTTGTTGTGATGAGGTGAATGAATAGATTGTCTTATTTCCTATTATCATATCTATCATACACTAGGGTTTATTTAGAACTTCTTCTGGACTTGCAGTTAGTTAATTTGTCATAGAATCATAGAATTTAGGGATTGAAATGGACCTTACAGGTCATCTAGTCCCAACCTTCCCTGCCCTGGGCAGGGACACCTCCTCACTAGATCAGGTTGCTCAAGGCTCACCCAGCCTGGTGGTGTTCAAGGGCAGCTTTGTCCTTGTGCCTCATCTCTCACTGACATCCAACTTTATACCTCATTTCCCAGCATGTCTGCAGCCTGTTTAGTTCACCTACATCAAAACATAGTGTGATCATCCAGAGAGCACAGGGAATTGGATATAACTGTGGTCAACAGTTGCAGATATCTAGTTTATAGCTCATAGACAGACATCCAAAAA
>NW_008682271.1:0-17713 GCF_000695815.1 Acanthisitta chloris
GCCTTGAGCAACCTGCTGTGGTGGGAAACGTCCCTGCCCAGGGCAGGAGGGTTGGGACTAGATGATCTGTAAGGTCCATTCCAACCCCTAAAATTCTAGGATTCTAAGAGTCAATGGGAATCCACTATGGAGTTGCATCCTGTGTGGGGCAGTGTCACCTGCTACTGTCCTGCATATAAACAGTAATGTGGTGTCCATTAAAGTGTATCTTCATGGCATCTGGAGTAATTTTAAGGACATCGAGGAATCTCTCTCATTTTCTGTTTTGATAAACTCTTTCAATAGTTTTTACTACTGACTAAATAAGTAAATACTAAGTACCTTATAGAATGAAGTACCTGCCTTCTCTTTTGAACATATGTCATGTAACTTCTCACTGTTGTGCCTTTCTCTGCTAAACTGGTGAATCTTTCCATATGGACAAGCTTTCCTAGCAAACGTGTATAACTGCAGTCAATGCATCTCTGCCTCATGCTAAATTGACCAAGCTACTTAACTCCTACTGTGAGGCTTGTTTCCTGGTTCTTGAATTATTCTGTTGATCTTCTTTCTATTTGTGGTTTCTTAAGAAAACAAGGCTTATGTGAGTATACTGAAAGTGGAGTTATGTGTCTGCCTGGTCTCCCCTTCCCCCTCCCCATTAACCCTTGACGAATTTCATAGAGGCAGGAAGAGTCCTAAAGATGTTTAGGTTGCACATATTACCTGAAGCTACACAGCCAGGAAGAGGAGGGAAATGCCTAATGCCCTAATAAAGGAAAAATTGGGTGTGTGTGGTTGGTGGCTATTAGACATCCAGAAATCCATACTGAAGTGACCTGCCACAACTAGTTTTCCTGAGCTATGCTGCCCCTGAGGATGCTTCTTCTGGAGGCTGATCACTGGAGCTGTGCACAATGGTCACAGTTTAGTCTCACCATACTCATATACCACACTAGGTATCTTGTATATCCAGCCCAGGAGAGCAGAGCGCTGAGAGCTGTGGTCTGTTATCAGCAATGAGCATCCAGGTTCATTGTCCAAGAGCTCTAGCTGGTATCTCCCATCTGCAAAAGTCTCTCTGGGTGTTGGATGTGTTCCTTCCTGCCTTGTTTCAAGAGGCAGATCTGTTCAGGTGGCCCTGTCTTCGTAATTCACCATGCTGACAGTCTGTCTCGTGCATGTGGATTTTGTTGGCAGGGTTTTAAGAAGAACTTTCAAATCATGGATTAAAATGTTGACTAGTTTTGGGCTTGTTACCAATCCCTATAATTTCTTTGCTAGAAAAAGTTCCCATCACAGATGGTTCTCCATTTTAACAGCTACTTTTTGAAATATCTCAGTATAGTCAAAGTTTGAGGTGTTTTCTATTAATATTACATGTTTCTAGTTCTGGAAGCAGACACTTAATCTCCTTTGGGTTGCCATTTTACCATCTAATGCTGAATAATCTCAGAATGAAAGAATTATTTTTTTCACATGACTATTTTCTCTAATTTCATATTGACCACCACAGATGATCTTACTCCATTCCTAAGGATCTTCTCTGCTCAGTGAGTCACATAGCTGGTTATTCTTTGAGGATCTATTTGAAAGTAAAGTCAGCTAAACTGATACAAAAACTGACTGAAATCTGAGTTTGTTTCTTTATTTCCCCTGTATCCTGAGCACTCTATAATGCCATAGGTGGCACTGGGGAAAAAAAAAGGATTTGCAATATCAAGTACTTTAACAGCAGAGGAAAACCGAAACTTAAGTGCATTTCCTTTTCTCGGGTCCAGATTAAATCTTCATTTCTGACTCTGCTTAATTTATTGCAGAATCTCTCACTTGTTCAATTAAATTTTTTGAGTGTTTAGTAAAATTACTTAAGTGAGCGAACATATGCCTTCAGGATATGTACATGTTTCCTGGGCTGAATGTGGTTTCATTTTTGTCTTCCATTGTTTAATCATTTTGGTTCTCCCTCTCTCTAAACCTAGTTAATGAGCCAACTCTCCTTAATCCCATGTGAAATTTACTGTATGTCCCATCTATAACATTATTCATAAATCTTGTGTTCCCCTGTAGCTGATTAGAAATTACTTTAGTCCAGGTACTGTCCCATGATGGGTGGAGCTCTAGCTGGAGCAATGGAAGGAAGACTCTGTCTCAGATTCTGTGAGCAGAGTTGTTTATAAATGCAGCCAAGGTTAGAAATGCAGAAGAGCAAACTTCTGTCGTCTGAAACACATAGGAAAGTGTTTTTAGATTTCACTAGAGAACAGTTACTAACTGCTGTTAGTAATGAACGAGATGACCAACATAGATTGCACCTTCAGGCACTGACATTTTAAATTTTATTTTATTTTATAATCCTCTTCTTAAGTTGCAGAATTTTCATCATCCAGTGCATCCTAGCCTATCAGTGTATTCCCTAGACCTCTTGTCATTTTTCCTTAGTGTACTGCTTGCGCTTCTTGGGCTCTGTAATGTTTTTTGCTTGATGTGAAAACATCTTCCCCATGTGACCCTTTCTCAGCATAACCTTTGCTGCTTCGTGGAGAAGATGCACTCCATCTCTGCAACCCTGCAGCATGTGTAGCCTGTGCTGCATGTCCAGTGTTTGTGGGGGATTCAAGCATTGAATCCATGAGCATGTTCTGGCAGATAGCAAACTGAAGACCTAGAAGAACACTAATATTAAAGTTCTCAGGCAGAGAGGATAGACAGGGAATATCTTTGTTACAAAAGAGAGGGTGCTGAAGAGAGGATATTTTTACCTCAAAGCCAGAAGAAACAAAGGATGTAGATTGGCCAGGAGTGCAGTGAAGACAAACTCTTTCAGCATTAGCTGGCTCGGGGTAAAACAGATGCCTTTGGGAGAAGCTCTGGGCAAAACCAAGTGGGTGTCAGCTTAATTATGAAAAACACTGTATAAAGCAATGTCTTTGGTGGTAAAAAAAATAGCTTTACTAATCCAAAGGGCCTCTTCTGCCTAAAGTACAGCCCATTGTTTAAAGGTTTTCCTGCTCAGATGGAAAAATCTGTATGTATTCTCTAATCTTCAGCTGAAGCTTTTCCATCTCTTCTTCAGTCTTCTCTCCCTGCCTTTGATGCCTATGTATCTCAGAAGAAAACAGAAAAGAGGAGCAGGTTTTCTCTTTCATTCGGGAACTTTTAGCAAAGGAAAATATATGAAAAATAGCTGTTAAAATTCTAGACACAGTCTTCACTTTGCTTGACCCGTTCTGTAAACTGTGGGTGTGTACATACATGGATATAAAATATGTCCATGTCTATACCCATATATAAATTGTTTGTGTAAATTATCTTTCCTCAGGAAACCAGCTGTAGAATATGCATCTTACCACATTTCATGTATTTTGACCTTGTCAATTATCTTACCCCCCCAAAAAACAAAAAACCCAAACCCTCCACAAGAAAAAGTTCTTATTTCCTGCTTTTACTGCTCCTTTGCAAATTTTCTCCTTTTTTTAAGTATCTGAAAAACTTTGCTGCTTTTCTCTCAAATGGAAAGCAGTAACTGAGCCTTTCTACAGGACAGCAAAGCATAATCTTGAAATTTTCAGGTAACCCTTTTGAAGTTCCCAATGTAATAGTGTGTTTGTCCAATTTTTGATATGTTGGGGTTTTTGTTCCATAGTGTCTTTAAATGATTCCCATCAGTTGCAGATTTAAGGTGTTCATTGTGTTTTATTCTTGATGTGCAATGTCAGTATTATAGGTAACTTATATTTTCGTTTTATTCTGGAGAGAATTCCTAAAAATAACAAGATTCAATCCCAGTGCTACTCAATCAACATAACTATGCTGAAAGTAGAACCACTTCTCTTGCCTAAGAATTTTGTTTTGAGAGAACTACATAGTAACTTGGGTCGAGGTTGGAAAGAAGTAGTGGAAGTATGTTCCTTCTCCAGTGTTTTCTGTATCTCAGAAAAATTAAAGATTTGTTATGATGTATTCAAAACGTGGGACTTCAGTTTGTATTATGTATACAAAAGAAAGGTTCTGAATATATGAAAAGTATCATAGGAACCCAAGAACAAAATATTTCATCTTAAGATTTGGCTGATCAAAACAAATTTTGCAAATACATTTTAAAGTATTTATTCTGAACAAACCAAACCATTATTTTTATTTATTTTATTTTAAAAAGAAAAGATCTACTGAAATGGTTTATGAACTGGAAAAAGAAGAATCAATATCTGTACACATCTCTCTAGGTACTTAAAGCACAGTATATTTTCTCATGAAAGAAGTAATTGGGATATGGCAAATGCTTTTCTTTTTTGTCCTTGCTCTTTATTATTCTTATTCCTTGACATGAGGCTAAACTAGTTCCTGGCTCCATTGAACTTGATGTCAGACTATGCTGAATAAGATGTGTATCCTGTGTTAATATGGTTTTGAAAGACTTAAGGCAGAGTGTGTCAGATTTTACAATTCATTTCAGTAAAGTAATTGTTGCTCATTCTGTGGTCACAAGGAAAAGCATTTAAGATATACATAGAGTCATACATATTTCTTGACCTAGAGGCTACAGGAATGAGACCTTAATGCTGTTTACCATCTTGGGGGACATTAAAATGATGGGAGTGGAAGGGCTGTTTAGGTTACAGCAATCTAATTATACCCAGAGGAGGGAGTACCACAGTGTTCAAAACCAGCTGGTGGGGGAAATCTCCTGTGGATCCAAATTACATCTCTTTCAGTTAAAGAATCAGCATCTTTCACTAGCTGAGCAACTAAACTGTGACAGTCTTAAGTGCAGTTCATACCCACCAAAAGTAGGGAGTTTCGTATTCAGTGTGTACATTCAGATGCTTCAGTATCTCAAGAAGGAAACTCCTTGAGTTTCTTACTTCCTTTTTTTTTTTTTTTCTCATTTTCTGGAGCTGCCAGCAGCACCACAGGTACTGAATTACTCTATCTCAATAGAATCAGAAAGGGTTTGTGTTGGATCTGTGCAGTGGTGCAAATGCTAGGTTGCAGATCACGTTACATGGTGCACCTTAAAATACCCGTTCACCATTTCTCTCTGCAAGCAATTCTTGTTTGTTTCTTCTCAAATTCAATTGTGGTGACTAGATGGGAAGTCTGAAAGAAAGGTGGGAGTTTGTCATAACTGATTGGTGTTAGATCACATAGGAGACACCTAAGGCACTGGATACTGTGCTCTAATGAAAATAATAAATATTTTATATTTCTGTGAGTAACTAAAATAAAGTAGAAATAATGATTTATGTTTAAAATACTTCTGATTTGCTTCTAAGCCTTACAAGACTTCATCTGTAAATCTAAGTAGCCAAGCTTAGATTTAGCTTTGTTTTCAAATGCTTGCCAGGCTTTCCTTGAGACAACCACTGCATTTTATTGTGTGTGTTTTTACATATGCATAGATATAGATACAGATTAAATGTCACCAGTACCTAGTTCCCCAGGTCATGGCCTGCTTAACAAAATGACTGTTCAATCCGGGAGTGCTTTCTTTAGGATAGAGTTTCTGCCTGTTTTCAAGGTAAGACAGAACAGTCAAATATTTATGAATGTTACAACATTCCAGATTTCCTTTCCAAGGCTACTTGAGGCCACTTGAAGAAGTAAATCTGTCGTGGTGATGGAGACAAGCTTCATTTGCACGCTTCCTTTCATCTCTCTCCAAACAAACGGTTCATTCACACTTCCTAGGTCAATGGTAGCAACCGGGCTTGGTTTCTGTGGAAAGAGCAGGACTGATCGTGGTCATTTACACAATGTTGGTCTATTACTGAGGAAGGGATTTTCACAGTCCAGGCACATGCTATCTTTGCTCTTCTTTTCATGCATTTGATATACTCAAGTGGACCGGTAGTCACTGAGGCTCTGTGTATACCTGGGAGTCATGCAGACTGAGTAGTGACCTTTCTTGCACAACTGCTCTGCAGATGTTTCTCCATTAGAAATTATTCAAGGACTTTTCTCTAAGGCAGTCACAACTACAGCAATGATTAATGAATTCTGGTTGCTCTGTACAAGGCTCGATTTGGACCTGTGACTTTTAACTGAAGTATGACCTTTTTAGTATCTTTCCAGTCCTCCCACCTCTATGCATTTCATGCTTACATCGGCACTTTCTCTATTCCTTAGTGTATCATACAATTGTTTAGGTTGAAAAAGACCTTTGAGGTCATCGAGTCCAACTGTTAACCCAGCATTTCCAAGTCCACCACTAAACCATGTCCCCAAGTGCCACATCTGCATGACTTTTAAATCCCTCCAGGAATGGTGACTCCACCACTGCCCTGGGCAGCCTGTTCCAGGGCTTGACAATCCTTTCGGTGATGATTTTTTTTCTAATATCCAATCGAAATCTCCCTGGGACAATCTGGGACCATTTCCTCTTGTCCTATTACTTGTTACATGGGAGAAAAGACCAACCACCACCTCGCTACAATCCCCTTTCAGGTAGCTGTTTAGAGCCTCCTCTTCTCCAGGCTAAACACCTCCAGCTCACTCAGCCGCTTCTCATAAGACTTGTGCTCCAGACCCTTCACCAGCTTGATTGCCTTTCTCTAGACATGCTCCAGCACCTCAATGTCTTTCTTATAGTGAGGGTCCCAAACTGGACACAGGATTTGAGGCATGATGTCACCAGTGCCATGATCACTGCCCTAGTCCTGCTGGCCACACTGTTGCTGGTACAACCCAGGATGCCGTTGGCCTTCATGGCCACCTGGGATACTGCTGACTCATGTTCAGCTGCTGCCAACCACCACCCCCAGGTCCTTTTCTTGCAGACAGCTTTCTAGCTACTCTGTCCCAAGCCTGTAGTACTGCATTGGGTTGTTGTGTTGAAGGATCTTCCTTCCAGCCCTTCTTTTAGGTGGGCCTCACATTTACTAACCTCCAGTCAACCTGGGTCCTCCCCAGTGAGCCAGGTCTGCTGGTAGATGATGGAAGGCAGCTTGGTGAGCACTTCTGCCAGCTCAGTATGCTTCAGTGAATCCTATCTGTCCCCACAGACCTTTTATAAATGGGGTAGCAGGTCACTGACCATTTCCCCTTGGATTAGGGAGGCTTCATTCTGCTCCCTGTCCCTGTCCTGCAGCTCAGTACCTAGAGAACAACTGAGGCATTGAGCACCTCAGCTTTTTCCTTTGTCACTGTGTTTCCTCCCACATCCAACAGAGGATGGAGATTCTCCTTAGCCCTCCTTTTGTTGCTAGTGTATTTATAGAAAGATACTTTGATTTTAATTGTCTTTTATGGCAGTAGCCAGATTAGTTTCTAGTTGGGCTTTGGCCCTACTAATTTTCTCTCTGTATAATCTCATGATATCCTTGTAGTCCTCCTGAGTTGCCTGCCCCTTCTTTCAGAGGTCATAAACTCTTCTTTTTTTTCCTGAGTTCCAGCCAAAGCTCTCTGTTCAGCCAGGCTGGTCTTCTTCCCCGCCAGCTCGTTTTTCGATGGGGAAGATGGAGTGACAACTCCATCTATTTCAGTCATTTTTCTCTTGACCTCCCACAGTGGCTGTCAAGTTCAGTTTGACTTTGCTACAGATGGGGCTTTGTGCCTAGAAATCTCTTTCTAGCCCTAAAAATTAAGTCCTGCAGCTGCTGCTAAGGAAACTTGGCTGGATGGTGGGAAACACTATCATAACAGGACTGGAAGGAAACTTTCCTCACAGCTGCAGAGAGGGAGCAGGCTGGTCTGTACCTCCCGTTTCAGACATGGAACCCCATCCCTATGTCTTCTGCTACCCGGGACAGTTAACGACTGGCAAGAACATCCTTGCACTTCTGTCCTCCTGGTGGTGTGATGCAGGGATCCCTGTGCTGACCTACAACAAGTTGCCTCTGGACTCAACCAATCACATCTCAGGTTTTTAAGTTCTGGCCAATCATTTGTTCCTGTTTCTGCCCAATCCTGTCCATCCACCCACCTCTGGAGCATGTATTATAAACCTAAGTAGAGGCAGATGTGTGTTGGCTGTACTAAATGTGATGCCAGAATTTCTGTGGGTTTGGGGCCATGTTTTAATCCTTCCTGGTAAGTAGCTGTCAGTGTCCCACGCAGTTGTGCTTAGTGGTTCCTTGTTAGCTTTTCTCAGCAGGGGCTGCTCCCTCCTTGGGGAGGGCAGGATACAGCTTGAGCAGCTGTCGTTTTTCATCTCCAGTGCTCATCTGGAAGGCACCTGCTGCACCAGGCCAGGGAGAGAAGTGGGGTCGTGGACAGATGGAAGGTTATGATGTGATTTGGGAGCAACCCCTGCTCTCTGGTGAAGTCCCAGGTGGAAAAAAGTTGTGGTTGAAGCCATAAGGAAAACTCCTATGGATGTAAATTGTGTGAGCTCCACATCCGACATGTTCCTCAGAGAAGGTGGCCAACTGTGTGTCCCATCAGCTGTAGCAAGAAGTGAGCAGATAAGTGGTGGAGGGAGGGACTGTGCAAGGTCACCTCCTGACCGGCCCTCAATGGGATCACATCGGTGAAAGCAGTTGAGTCACCTCTCCCTGGAGGTGTTTGATGGATGTTACAGGCAGGACTTGGCACTATGGAGCGAGTTGGGCCTTGCTGCCCAGTCTGCATCCCCAGCTGAGGCATGAAGTAATGTCTTAGCCAAATGTTCGCTTGAGCACACCGTAGCTGCTTAGCTTCTCTTGTGCGAAAGAACTTCCTTCCCTTTGGGGTATTCCCTTGATTTTTAAAACGTCAAGCAAATATTTAAGAGTGGATTAGAGTCTAGCTCAACATATCCATCATTCACCATCAATTATCCAGGTCATTAGTATGATTATGCTCAGCTCGGGACTCCTCTGTGTCTGAATGTACCAAGAGCTAGGAGGAACTAAAGGTGGAAATTTATGGCAAGAACCTTTCCCTCCCCCACCTTATTTAATGGCACACAGGCTTTGACCTGAAGTGTAATTTTCTGCAACATTTAAGGCAGATAAAGTGTCTTTAGCAGCCAAAGGAAAGCTCAAAGGTAACATTATCTAACTAGCAAACAGATGGAGGATTTAACATTCTTGGTAGCTGAAATTTTGGACTCTGGCCAAACCATGCTAATGGATTTTTTAGCAGTCGTCCTTTTCCTATGAAAGTGCAGGACACAGATTTTATATATATAAAAAAAATAATCCAAGGGAAATATCCAGCAGTACAGGCAGGAGCAAGGAAAGATTCCTGCTTGATCATGAGCAGTATGAGGGAAAAATATAAAAGGTTTTGTATCAAAAACTAGAGCATGACATGTAGGATTCAGTTAAAGAAATAAGATAAATTACCTCAGAAGCTCCAAAATTTGCCTTGATGGAGAAGACATGCCTGTTGAGTAGTTAGAGGGATTGTCATTCAGCATTAACTTTGCCTTCCTATGAAAACTGCAGAGAAAGATGTGCTTTGAAGAGCTCTTGTTCCAATTGAGTGGCAGGAAACAAAGCAAAATCTGAACTCCCTTATCCACAGACACATCCAGCTCCTTGTGTGCTTGCAGCAAGCCCTGGTGCTCTGTTACTCCCCTGGTATTTTGCTGTGTGCCAGAGGACTTTCCAGATTACCACAGCCATAAGCTTTCTTGTTCCGTCACATACTCTCTCTGGGTTATAAGCATGACAGACTGGGCCTTGAAAAAGCTATGTAATGGAGACTGCAGGGCTCAGGAGACAAGAACATGTTTTCCAAGAATTACTGGTGTAGTCTCTGTGGTATACAGAAGGCAACTAAGGAGTGGGAGAGCCCTGGGAAACCCTGATGATTTGCCATAACTTGGATCCACCAAATCCTATCATTTACTGTCAGTGAATCTTCAAAACCCTATGAACTTTGTGATTTTTTCACAAAATGCCCATATTTCATGATAATAGCTTTTATCTCAACACCTGTTGGGTTACATTTTGTTGATATGGTCGATAAAAATTTCAGTCTCTCTAGCAGAGAACTGGGAAGTATCACATGGCTGAACCAATTAATAATCGATACGAGTCAGAAATGCTCATGGAGAGGACTGGCTTGAACTGCCAGACATCTCCGCAGAGATCTGGGTCCACTCATTTCACAAAGAGCCTGACGTTGGAAGGTTTGGAGGCATTTGCTTTGACTAGCCTTGCTCTTTTCCAAGCAGAGGTTTGGGAGCAAATGGATGACATTAACACTCTACACTGATTACAAAACACAGAATAAATCATACCGAGGTCTAATTCCAGCAGATCTCATTACCACTGGATTGAACTTTTCACTAACTTGATTGTCTCAAGTGATCTGAGTCAGCACATGAGCTCTGAGCATCCCAGGATTTGGGAATGCTGGAAACAAATCTGGTTCCAAACACTGGCGCTTGAGAGCATTCTCACAAGTCATTTTCCAGCAGGCAAAACCTAAAATATTACAAAGAGAGAGTTAGAGGCCAGCAGAAACTCCAGCTGAGAGCTCGGAGCTGCTCCAATGCCAGGGCATCCATCTTTCAAAAGTTAATGAGATGAGTTTCCATCAGGCGTTTTCACAGCCGGGCCACCAGCAGTGGCCTTGGACGTGGTGTCTCGCTCCCCACGGTGTCTGGACAGCAGGAGCTGTGGTTCAGAGCTCAGTGAGAAAGCTGGATGGTGAAAATTTGCGAGAGCTAATTAAACAAGACAAGATTTTGCCTGGCAGAGATTCATGCCAGATATACTACATCCCGGGAAACCATTTCAGGCTTTGCCATAAAGTATTTGTGGAGAGAGAGCAGGACCTCTTGCCAGACTTCACTTCTAGTATAGTACTGCAGCTTTTCCTTTTCTCTTTTGGAATTGGTGTGGTCATAAATTATCTGCTTAGCTCATGGTTAAACACAGGACAGGGAGAGCTGTGAAGTCCCCTAGATGAAAGGCCTCAGCCTAAGTAGGGAAATGGTCACACATAACGTTATCAGCCCATGCTTCATATGAGTGTACAAAGCATGCTCTACAAGCTCAAGACATCACCTTCAGTCCCATATTCCTGCTCTCCCACTGGGCACCTGTTGGTGCTAGGCCAATTTTTTGTCTTCTTTATGCTTTGGGTAAATAAGGATGGTTCAATTCCCTCCTCTGCTGTAAAATAATTCTGAATGCCATGCTAATGTTTGGAGACTGCAGTAAGGAGGGTGCCAGGGAACTAAGCAGTAATGCTGTCCTCCTATGGAAACCCCCCACCAGCAAGTTCTGCCTGTAACCTAGAGACTGCAAGGCCTTGGTCAATTGCCCCAGCAATGACTGGGAGGTGAAAGCTCAGTTCATTGCTTCATGCAGGCACAGCCTGGCATCCTGACCAAAAAGGTGTTTGAAGTAGCATCATCAGTCAGGTACAGGTAAAAGAACAAGCAATTAGGAGGAGTTGTTCTCTGCCTTGATGCCCCAGCACACCTGTGTTGTCTCTGCATTGCCACAGAGGAAAAGCAACTCCCTGATGGCTTTATTGTTAAGTTGAAAAACAGTAGTGGGATGTGAGGAGTAGATGATGTTTCCTTGGCACTGTTGGAGTCAGGGGGCCAAACCTGGCCTCAGGGCTGGCACCTGCAGTCTAGAAGTGAGAAGTGATTGCATTTGCAATTTAGGTCCATTTTCAATATCTCATCAGATCTGGGACTTGGCTCAAAGCTGAGCAAGGTTCTATCTGATACTGAGGATTGTTTCTGTTGTGGTAGACAGTAACTGAGCTTTCCAGAGAAATGACATTAATATTAGTAGAGACGCTTAGAGTTAAGATAATACTCAAGAAAGATTGGAGCAATTAGAGATATATTGCAGTTGTATCATCCGGATATTTTTTCTGTGCAGAATTGTATCACATTCCTCACCTACCTTCAGCCTTTGGCGATCACTGTAGATCCTGTCTTTCTCTGTTAGAGAGCCAGGTTACCTTAATTACTATATTTTATAGTTCATTTGTTTCAACATCACATATAATATGATTTAATTAAAGTCAGGTCTAAGGAGAGACTCTTCCAGAGAAAGAAATTTGAGTACTTCTGAGTACTTGAATACTTCTGAACTGTATTTCAGAGGGAGCAGTGAGCAGGTGTCAGGAAAAGAGAGATGAGTTCTGAGAATACCAAAAAAAAATAGCATTGGTCTGGAAGAGTAGTAGCCTACAGATGTGTTTGCTGATTCATTGGAAATTAAAATCAGATATAACAGGGGAAAATGTTCTGCAACACCAGGTCTGTCTCCATGTACAGACACTTACGGTATTGTTCCCTGGTTCAGGAAGGAGATGTTTTTGATGTTGTATGCCAGTCCAGTCTCATCCAGCCCAGAATTTAGTCTCTTGTGGGTAGACATCAGTCGTAAACAGATTGGAAAATTTAGACACTTTTCTTGGAAGGAAGCGTAGGGGTTTTTTTTGTTGTGTGGGTTTTTTTCAATGCACCGCTGATTTCAAAGCTGTGTGGTTTGGGCAATAGCCCAGAATTCTTGGTTTTCTATTCTCCTTGTTCATCTTATGAAGCCTAAATATCATATTTCCTCTACAGGAAAACATATACATACTTGTGTATCTGTATGTATAGTACATCTGCATTTGTGTGGATGCGGATTTGTTGATATTATGAGTTTTCAGGACACAGGTACTGGATGTTGAATAAAGCAAAGCAGTGTCATGGAAAAGCAGCTCAACAATGGAAAGGAAACTGATCCCTGTCGTGGTAATCCTGTCCTTATGTCTTACTTCTGCCACTCTAGTGCCACGGGATGGCAAGGGGTCTTTAATGCTCTTCATTAGCTGTTGTCAGTTGGCGCAAGCCACAGATGGAAGCAAGCCATGGCAGAGAAAACCAGGTGCTGGGGGAGCTCTTGGCAGCTCAGGAGGAATTCTCTTCCTTGTGCATCAGCCCTGGCTGTTCCCCTGCACACTGTCAGGGGACAGTGAGGTCCTTCCTCTCTTTTGCAATGACTCACGAGCCTGGGGCAGGGGTTGCCATGACTAATGGTCCGGTAGCACACTTAGCAAAGAGGCTCTTTGGTCTGATGTCCTGGCCAAATTCTTTCCTGGAAAATTGGATGAGATGCATTTCTACTGCAATTCCAGATGCAAAGAGTATTCCTAGCTGCTCACTGTCATAGACTGTCAGCTAATCAGGGTTAAGGCATGCTGTCTTTTCTGTGATCAGCTAAAGGATTCCATGAATATATCAAATACAGGAATAATGTTCAGAGACAAGTGAAAAGGAAACTTGGATTTTGACTGCACAGCAGTACTGTACTAAGGTTCTTCTGATAAAGAAAATGCATTGTATTTATTAGTTACTGAAAGATAGCCTCAATCCTATCTTCATCTGCCAAAGAAGCATGTTGCAGACAGCATCTTGCAGTTCCCTGAAATGAGTGAAAAAAATGTGGGATCTGATCTTTCTTGTAAGCATAGTATTTACTGAAAAGCTCTGTTTTCAAGAAAGGAGCAATAAACACACAAGTCATTGAATCTCAACTGAAAACTGAGCTGAAAAAGAACTATCTTTCCTTCTTTGACTGTGTTCTGTGCTCAGAGAGGGCTGGAGTTGGGCTGCATCCAAATGGCAGTCAAGTGATCAGAAAGTGGGACTGGTGAGTGATGGGGCAGAGGGTGCCCAAGCATGGGTGTAGCGTAACGCACAAGTGCAATGCAAACACTCTCACCAAGCTCTTGCACTCAGAGGTAGACTTCAGATAATGTGTTGACAGCATCAGTCAAAGAAAAATAAAATTGCCAAGGAGTTGTGAAAGGCTCTCTCTGTTCAAATAAAACGGTGTATATAACCTCTGCTTTCTGTGAGCAGTGGCAGTGACACATGATGGAAGGGATGTATGATAATACCAAAAGAAAATCCCAGCAGCTCTAGTCACAGCAGTAATGATACTGAAAAGCAGTAGCTTAATACGGCTCATTGCTATAGGGATTTTGCTTATAAGGTTTTAGTTCAAATCCTACTCTTTCTCACAAGCACGTTGCTTTGCCTTTTGGTTCAGGGGAGGTTGTGTGCAGCAGCAGTTCTGGTTCAGCTAGTGAGTTGTGGGAACTTAGTCTACTTACCAAAACATAAGTATATTGTAGGTTGCCGGAAGATCTGGAGAAATGATTATTCGTCGGTTCCAAAGTAGCTGTGTTGCTGACCAGGAATGGGGTTTTCTTGAATCGGAATACCCCATGTTTCAGTTACTTTAGTACAACACAAGGAGATATAGTTGGTCTGTGGCTTTGGAAACAACCACAGTATAAATTCTTTGATTTTTATGTTTTAGATTGTGCAGCTGCACATTAAACAGACTTCTTCAAGGAACTCTGTTCATTTCAGTGGGACAGCTTTCTAATTAGCTCACACTTGTTAAGTAAGGGTCACAGCGTTGAACCTGATTTCTGTCCTTAAACTGCTTTGAGATCTTTGGGAGCTGCACATGAAATAACAGTGCTATGTATAATTTACAGGCTGTTGTCAGTTGAAAGCTCCTCTGCATTTCGTGCATCAAGCACCGTTCAGGCCAGCTGGCAGGCAGCTCTAGATAATGATACCATGATAGGAACGATGGTCAGATGTTGCCAAAATTATTAGACAGCACATCTACCTGCTGTATGCCAGGATCAGCGCTGTGCTGCCAGCACCAGTCTCTTGGGTAGACATGGAAACATCTTGAGGTGTAGTCAGTGTGGGTCACTGCTCTTCAGAGAGAAACAAACAGGCTTCAGGTGGCATCAGAGTGTTTCCACTATGGTTTGTCTTGTTCAGGTTAGTATCTCTAGTATCAGCAGTAATATGTACTAGATGTGCCAAAAATGGTCAAGATTGTGGCAAACCTGAAATGTCAATTTATTCTAAAGGGTGCTTCCCTCAAAACATTTTGATATTTTCATAGGTTCTGCTTGGCTGTTGGCACTGAGAGCAGAGCAAGTGTAAGGCACTGAATGAGAGCTGGTTTTCATGAAGAAAAATAGCTGTTTTCTGCTTTCATGTTGATGATACGAGTTCCCAGTACTGGCTGTTAGAATAATGCTGCTGGCAGAGTGAGAGAAGCGGAGAGACAAGAGGGATCATGTTTCATGGGCCATAAACTGGGGCACACTAAAATAATCCTCTCAGATATGGTCAACTGAATATGAATCCGTGTAATCTTGAACACACTCTACATGAACTCAGAATTAATCATCAGAAAAAATGAACCCGTGAACACAGAGCTAGATGTCAGGAGGAATATTTTGTTCTCATGGTGAAATATTCAAGACCAACTTGTGGCATTGTCCTAAAAAGAGCGTCATAAAAACTAACCCAAAAGATGTCATGATGAATTATTTGCTGGGAGCCTGACTGTCCCATGTTCAGGATATTATGATGCCATATGGCACTTATTTTCCAAACAGATTAGGAAGTGCAAAGTCTATCATTAAATAAAGCTCAGCTGGAAACCAGCGATGTTTTTTTCCCCTGATAGCAACCTGAAGCCCTCTAGACTGATATTTAGTAATCCTTTGATTTCATACTTGAAACAACTTGGAAGGTGAGCTTTGGTTCTAATACTGACAAGTCTGGGGGTCTGATGTCCACAGACATGGAAAAAGAGAGGTGTCTGCTGCTCTGGTGGGGCTTCTGATGCTGGACATGGAGTCTATGATGAGTATTGTGGTGATGGTGGGAAAGGCAGTGGTTGCTGTATCCTAAAGTTCATTCCAAAGCTCAGTCATCACTAATTTTATCAATATACAGGCAGGTAATGGGACAAATGTGTCCTCCTGGGAGGAGAGTGCATTATGCTTCTTTTAAAGATGAAGCAGCAGGGGCACAGACCAGTTACTTTGCAAGGAAAGCAAGTGAGTGTTTCTTGATAGGAGGAGTCTCAATATCTCATCCACAAAGAAAATATTATTGAATGGAATTTTGACTACTATTGTTTTTTCTGAACAAACTATAAGAGAACCTTAGGAACATTACTGTAAGATTCCCCAACCCTTGGTTCATTGCAACTTTGAATGTCTGGGACCACTGTGCAAATCTCCAGACTTACCACCCTCTTTCTGGAGCCCCATGATGTACCTCAGAAAGGAATGAGAGACAGAGGGGAATGTGAGACTTCTTAATGTGCCTCGGGAATTCATGACAGATCTCGAATCTCTCTAGGAATGTTTTTCTTGTTTCATTCCATTGGGAATTGGCTCTGACATAGTAAAAAACATTTTCAGAACAAGTCCCTTTCATTTTCTTGGCCTCTCTATTGCTCTTGTCACTGACCCAAAGCTTTTTGATTTTTTTTCTTTCGACGTTCTTGAGCTAATTGGCCTCAATGAAAAGTGTTTTGTTTCCTGCAGAAACTTGGCTGTGAGAAAAAGTGTGGAGGTTGGGAGAAATCTGGGATAGGCGAGTGCCAAAGGGCTTATATAATAGCCCAGAATAATCAGCCAAAATATAGTGTGAGAGCTTTATAGGTGGAGTTTGGTTGAATGAAAAGTACTGTAGGGTTTGGACACAAAAATGCCAATAGGGCCAGCCATGAATTTCTTACTTCACTCAAGGATTATCTCAGTTTCATCCAGTAAAGGGAGCAGATAATTATTGAAGCAGATAATTATGGGCTGAATTGCTACAAGAATGCATATTCTCTTAGTGCTTTTTCTCATTAACATGGGCCTCTCTTTAGGCAAGAGGATCTTGTCTCCCGTTCACATTCTGCTCACCTCTAATTGCATGTGCTTAGTGCTCTGGAGCTCTGTCGTCTTCAAACCATCTGGAAGTAAAGACCACAGAGTGCACAGGAAATGCCTTCTAGGCATTTTTCTGTTGATTTCAGGGATCTTCTGATCAGGTTGTACACAAGGAAAAACTTTCAAGCATTGTAAATAAGAATAAAGAGCTAGACTGGACAGGTACATAGCCCCAGAAGCAAGTTTTAATTGTTTGAGTTGAAGACAGAAGGAAGCAGTTTCCTCATGCACTTTTCTGTAGCATAAACATCTGATCAGCTCCCTTGAATTCAATGGCAGTCTTGTTACTGACTTACAGGGAAGAAGATGAGACTCTGTAAACAGATATTTTGGCTCTGCCAGGCACCCATCCTGGCTCACTTCTCCGTGGTCAGACATTGAGCTGGTGTTAAGCATGAACCTCTTGTCCTTAGATATGTCCTTAACATCCAGGGAAGGTCCCACCACCTCAGGCTTCAAGGTACTGCATATAGATCTTAAGAAAAAGAGAGAGGCTGAGGAGTGGGAATTCATCCACATCAACAGAAACCTGGGTTCAGTCTAGAGCAGTGGAAATGATTTATGACTTGTTTTGTTGGCTGAACCAGCTGATTGAAGGAAAAGTTATATTGGGTCAATGCCGAACAAAAACGTTTTCATTTTCTCACCAAAACAAAAGCTTGGAAGAAGATTCAGGCTGTGCAAAGTGTTTAATTGTTTAATTTAATGTCCATGTTTGTGTTCATTTTTTGAAATTAAACGTGCACATATTCTATTTCAGTAAATTATTTCTGAATGCTTTGAAACAAAACTGATTCTTTAAAAATTCTTGCTTTGTTATGGAAACAGCAAAAGACAGTATTTCAGTACTCTTAAATTCCTCATCAGTATTCCTCAGTTGAAATGTAATTTGGGAACTGTTTTGGCTATCACAGAAGTGAATTTTTTGACAGATAAATTACACAGTCTAAACCATCCCCACCTCATTTGCACCCAGATATCAACTCCATCATGAACTCCCTGTTAAATCCTGAGACCCACTGGCTTATCTGTAGGGCTGGTACTTATACACAGACACTCAGCCCAAGGGCAC
>NW_008682271.1:17746-25723 GCF_000695815.1 Acanthisitta chloris
TCCTTAAGGAAGCTTTCCTTTTCCAAAAGTAAAGTCATAGTTGGAGAGGGATTATTACTCTCTTTTATATATTTTTTTTTCAAAATGAAAATTCAGTATTGTATCTCCCCTGTTCCTCTAAGTGATTTCTTTGTGATCTGTCTTTTGCAATCTTTGGGCCAGTTGCAATGATGGTTTAAATCAGTGTGACTCAGCTAACACAATTTAGCTTCTAACCCATAGTGCTTCAAAACACGCGAGCCCTGATCTATCTCAAGCAAATGACTCCTTCCCTGGAGCCGGCTGAGGCTGCTGGTGTGATTAAAGTTAAGCAGGAGTCTCCGTGTTCTGCTGTGCTCAGGTTTAAACAGTAAGGTGATGACACTTCTCTTTTGCTTTTGTAATTTCTTGGAGTTGTTCTCCTTCCCTTTGGTATGTGTGGTTTAAAAGCAGTCCATCATGTAGCAGACTCTATAAACTGTGGGTTGCTTAATTTGTGTGATTCATAACACAAGGCAAAAAAAAAAAAAAAAAAAAAGAACCATCATCATTCTTGGTATTACATCCAGCTCTGTTACCCAGAGCATTGACCTTGACCAGCTAATGATAGGTATTTAATATATGTGCGTGTCTGTAGATATAGATATAAATATTCATTATGTGAGGTCTGAGATCGTAAGGGAATGCTGGCAGTGCCAAGTTTTGTTCGATGGTTCAGGCCTCCAGCTGTGCCAAACTCTGGGTTCCCTTAATGTACCATTAAAACAAAACCCAGGCTTTGCTTGAATGTCATCCAGCTTTATTAAGAGAAAGATCAAGCGTAATCTTATTAAGCTTGTCACTCAGAAACCATAAGGGTGCAGCCTTGGTGTGTCTGTTTGGTTCACATGTGTGAACAATTTTGCCTCGTGATACTCAAACAGGGGCTGTTATTCTTTAATGAAGACTGTGAATAACAGAGCTACAAATTGCCATGCAGGCTTGATGATGTGCACACACACTCATGTGTTAACAGAAAGGGGTGAAGGCGTAGATTGTTTGCTTGGATTTTAACATATTCCTCAAACATGCTCAAACCCACACAACCACAATGTTTTTCAAAATCTGTTGTGTATGTTTTGAGGTTTCTGAACTTCCATAATAACTTACTTGGCATTTGAATGTGATCATGTGTCAGAGTGGACAGCTGTGTCATGGAAAACTTAACAAGATCCCTGAATCTCCCTCTTTTTGGTTTCACTAGAATTCTGCTCCCTGGGCTGCTGTTATGAGAGAGATGTTCGGATAAATTGTGCTTGTCTTCATTGTTGCTCCTTTTCCCCAATGTTAACAGCTGGGCAGTGGGAGATAACAGTGGAAACCACTACTGTTTATACCAGTGTAAAACCAGAGTACTGCAGTGGTGATTCAAATCAAATATTTCTGCTTGCTCAAAACATGGATGTATATAGAAATTCTGTGTATTTATATAGGAAAAAACCCCCTAAATTTAAAATAGTCAGGGTGTTTAGCCATGTGGCTGAGAATAGATCTATGTGGGTTAAAGTCATAAAAATAACTAGTAATGAGTGGAATGTAGATACACATTTGATAGTTTTATTGGGAATAAATTTGTAATAAGAAGAACTTCTCCGTAGGCACATCATGTGCAAATTAGTACATGAGGAATACAGCTTTCCACAACTTTTGGTCAATTAAATTTTACATATTTAAGCAAGATATCCTTTTTGCACAGGGATTTGGAGGCTTGGTACAACTGTTTGCATGCCCAAAGTGACTCACAAATGGAAGTATTTGCAGGATGGAGCTCATCACTGTTGGATTGTGATAGGCAGTGCTCAAGAGAGGTGGCATATGAGCTTGGGAGTGACCACTGTTTATATTCATACAGCACCCTTAGAGCTGAGAATCTCTAATTACTGCAGGGCTATTTTCTGTTCTTTTCCTACTATACAAAAGGTTTCTTCCATAGATTTACTGACCCTCCTAGTAGAGCATTTGACATTGCTGGCTAGAAACCCCTGCTCCTTTCACCACAGGACCTTTAGGCAAAAGAATGTCCATCCTTCCCTAAGCATTTCTTTCTTCAGTTTCACTTACAAACAAATTAAAAATAATAAAGAAAGGAGACAGCCAAGGAATCTCCTAATACTAAAAATACTGTGGTCAAAGTATCCTATGGAGATCCTTTTTCTTATTTATACCAACATCCTTAGGTTCAAAGCTGATTTGATCCATCATGCCCAGGCAGAGCTGATCCTGATTTATGACATGTAGATGGAGTAAAATGGGTATTTTCTAGCCCAGTTTTCTGTTATTTCACAGCCCTGGGCATGGCTTTGCATTTCAAAGGAGACAGATCTCCAGATGTAGGTTCTCTAGATCTCTTCCCACACCACATGTATCTGAGGGTCTTGCAATGCCATATTAAGCAGCTTAACAAATGTCTGTGATATGTTCCTGCCTTCTTTCTTCTCCTCAGGGGCAATAGTTTGTTGGTTTGATCTGCCTTGTTTTGTGGGTTAGAGTGTTAGAGCAGGCATGAATCAAGCAGCAAGCCTTGAGCTCGGAGTGTAAGGTGGGAAGTCCCAGTTTGCATCTCCTGGAATGCCACAGCAGCACCACCTGCACCTGGTGATCTCAATCTGAGAGGTGTTCATGGGCTCCTGGGACATGTTTCTTCTGCTTTCCCAGAAGGAAGGCCCTCAGCCTAAAGCCTCAAAGCAGTCCTTGAAAAAGTCCATTGCCTGCACTGGGGAGGCTCATCATGATGGTGCAAAGGCATCCTTAGCTGAGTTAAAAGGCTGAGGACAGTATTGTTTTAGGGCAGGTTTCTTCTGTGTGGCTGAATGGATTTGGAGATGCCTGGTGTAATTCAGGTGAGGCAAATGATGAACCTAATACAGATTTGTTTTCGATTGAGATATTAGCTCAGACTGTGGAAGTCATGCAGCTACACTAAGCTGCCTTTTCATCAGTGCCAGCAAAAACCACAGAGCAGCACTACATGTAATTGCTTTTAATCCATGATCAAGGACAAGCTTGGAAATGTGCTTACTGCAGTGTGCTCTGCTATATGGCAGAAGAGGAAGGATTGAGTCAGAAATGGTGAACAGGTTGGATGTGTCATGCAGGGGCTCAGCAGGGATATGTCTCAGCAAAACCAGAGGAGATCTAGCAAGAAGAGGGGATACACACCTGGGCACGGGTAAGTCAGAGTCCATGAGCTCCATGGAGGACTTGCCCTCAGATGCTGATGGAGACCTCAGTGCCATTGAGGGTGCCTTGACTCCAGTGTTAGCACTGGCCAGGCAGTCTCCAGGTGCCTTCAGCACTGTGCTGCTTAACCTGAAAGAAAAGGCCATTTCCAGGTTGGGGTAGCTCACCTCACCTTAGTCTCAGCCTCATTTGTGAACTTTCGGAGGGGATTTTCTGCAGCAACAGTGACATCTAGTGGCCAGATGGATTTTTCTGGAAAAAGCATGAACTATTGATGATCTTAACTGTGTGAAGTTTTTATATTAAAAAGATCCTGACTAAGGAGGCTAGGTTTTTGGTTTCTCTGAAGAGTTTCCTTTGTAAAAAAAGTCTGGTAAATGGCTTCTGCTTTTCTATGCCAGTCGACCACTGCACAAGACACAGGCTAGAAAACATCAGTTCTCTCTGCTCCAGCAAAGAGTTTACCCTGTGTCTGTAGACTCCAGGAGGTTGGTAATTTGCTGAGGAATCTCTGTGTTTTGTGCTAAGGCATTACCATGTTCTTCGCTTATGAGACATCCACAATCCAAATAAACCACCAGAAAGGGGCTCCTGGAATAGATGAAGAAAGTAATGCAGTCTGTAGGATAATTGACTGAGAGGTCAAAAACAGAAAGAACAAGCAAGGATCCGTGTCCTGTCAACTGGGAGCTGTGATTTGTGGTTTTCAAACTCCTTTTCAAACAGAAAATGACAGCTTGTCTTGTAGTCTTTTGAAGTAATTTCACAGATTTGACAGACATTGCCCCCAACTAACTTTCCTGGAATGATTTCATCTCACACCAGAGCAAGATTACAGTTTTGTTTAATTCAGTTTAGAGCTGTGCTTGTGCAAACTAGAGGAACTGAGGGGAGCAGGTTCAAAATAAACACGGTGAACTGCTGTTTCACACCATGCTTGATCACATTGTGGCCACAGTATATTGTGGAAGTCAAATGCTTCCACGAGGCCAGAAAGGAATTGGACAGACTCAACAGTCCAGCTTTGACGTCATTAAACTTCTGATTCCTGGAGCCTGCAATGATATTCCAGGGTCCTCACCACTATTTATTTTCTGTAACAAGCCACTAGGTACATCTTTATTACCTGCCAGAAGCCTTTGCCACAGGCAAAGGTGCTGCATTTCGAAGTACTGGCTGTGTGCTAAGAAAGGCTGAGGTCCCTTACGATCTGGTCCTTGCTGAGCCATGCCTCAGAAATGCTTCCACAAGTTCAGTGAGATACTCTGCATGCAAAAAGCTCTTTTTCTGACCCAAGAAGCTTTCCAAGGCCCAAAGCTGCCCTGAGCTCAGACTCCACCAAGTCTTTTAGGCATTTTAGTAACATGTTCACAGTTTCCTTCTTAGCAAAGAAGGCACATGGAGCAGGGAGGTATAGAAACTAGTTTCTCCCCCCTACCCTGACCCTTGCTTGGCTTTGGCAGGCAGGTCCATGTGCATTCCAGACTAGTTCGGGATGGCTCGGGGGATTTGCGATGGGATATGAAACACTTCTCTCGGAGGTTACCTGCCTCGCGCCAGCTGTCGGGACTTGAGCGTGGCAGCTGTCCGGGGGGCCGACCGTGGCTTACGTGGGGAGAACTGATAGCCTTGGTTCAGATGGGAGTGTGTTGTCTACTTCAGCAAGGCTGCAAGCAGACTAATGAGGCACCTTGGGCAAAAAAAGAAGCTGATCCTTACCAATTTCCTCACTGCTTGAGGTGTCGATGACAACTGGCAAACAGTGCTGTACATAAAGACAGCGCAGTTCATACCAGACTGTCTGCACTTAGGGATCTGATGGTCCCAGCTAGGCCAGTCTCAGAGATGTCTCAGCACCCTGAGAAGACTCTTAGAGATGCCGGGTTTCCTCTAGATTTTCCTTAGATTCCCTCTTCTGTGCAGTGCTTGGGATGGGTGAACTTCCCAGGATTTTGTATATTGACCCTGTCCATTGGAGAGGATCATGCAAAGAACACAGACATGTATTCCCTGTCACACAGCTCCATGGCTGGCACACACCTCCAGTCACACCTTATATCACATCTTTGTGTAGAAAGATATGTTCCCAACTACTTGATTCGGTGAGAAGAATACACCTTAAAAAATAAAAACAAAGTAAAAATAAAATGCCATATAGTCATGGCATTCTGCTTTAGGGGAAAATACCAGTAACCATATCTCAGATTGAGCAAGCCTTGTCTTCACTCACAGTAAAACCTGGGGACAAAATAACAGGCAAACCTTTACTTCAGCCCTGCCTGCATCATTTTCCTCCTGCATATTTCTTGTTGTTCCAGCTTATACCAGCAAACACAACAAATACATTTTAGAGAGTAAACACTTCAGATCTTTAGGCTTTGTTGTTTGGCCCCCAAGGGACCTTCTCCTCAACATAGGAAGGGGCTGAATTCATCATATCTCAGTCATATTGGGCCGAGGTAATAGGATATTGTGGGCTATCCATCCACCTCCCTCTGCCCTTTAAACTTGGACTCTTGATACCCAGCAAGTTATTTCTGGTTGGACTTCATCTTAGAGGTCTTTTCCAACCTAAATGATTCTATGATTTCTTTAAGAATACATACTGAAAGAGTCATCCTCTTTTGGACCTTCTCTCTGTGGAAAACACCTCTAGTGCCATCTGAGTAAAGCTAGAATATGAAATAGCCCAAATGGACCTATAACCAGCCAAAGCACAGATCAACACAGCTTCCCCTCTCTTGTAAACTCTGGCATGGCAAGAAAGATGAGGGACAGGGCAGAAGAGGGAAGAATGGGGAAGAAGGATGGAATGTCTGGAAGTCCAGGAGCTTCTGGGGAGTGGTAGGGTGGCTTGGTGGGCTCTGTGCATTGCACTCCAGGCGACTTCTAGAGAAGGGTGTCTCCAGAATTGTTCCATGCCCTCAACAGGAGACATGCTCGAGCAGAGAGGAAGAGCAGAAGGGGAGAGACGTGGGGAGTTTATTATATTGAAGGGCAGCAAGAAAATAGAAGTAGTTTGTGGGAGACTGTCTGTCCTTCAGACTGAGATGCTCCAAATATAGAATTGCACTGCAGATCTCAGAGACACCCTAGGGAAACACAAATCTGTGGTCTATTAGCCTGGCGTCAATCTGGAATAACCCCCTTAACTTTTGGCCTCTCATTGCTCCGTTCTCCCTCTGGCTATGGTGTGGCCTTTCTCCAGAGCATGTTCTGCAAGTGCTCACGGGTGAGAGGGGAGAGAGGTGATTACATGCAAGAAAAGAATGAAGGAGAGCCATGTGAGGATTGCTAGATGTTCAAAATGCTGCATGCTTTGGCTTTTTATGTGTTATTGCTCTGATTCCCATGACTGTCCAAAAGTGACTATGAGTCAGTTCCTCACAACTGTGGAGAATAACAACATCAAACAAGAGGGAAAATGATTTCTCCATCTGCCTTGGAGAAGGGGTGGCATGATGTAAGGTCTCTATGATGAAAGCCTGCTTTACAAGACCATTGCACGTGGCTTCTGCAAAGTATTTTTTAAGGCATGCTTTGGGCTTGGATGCTCCTGCCATACAGGGGAGGAAGAAAGCTTACTCCTTGCATCTCCAGCTCTCCTTCACAGCTTTCTGCAGAATGCTGCAATTTCGAAGTGCAAAACCGTGTCCTGTAGTGGAGCAAAAGCCAGCAACCTGGGGTGACAGACTTTTCTGAAAGGTGGAGTGCAGAGCTCCTGACTGTGATGAGCATCAAGCACACTCCTCTATGGCAAGGATGCTGCAGATAGCATCAACAGACCTAGTGAGGGTGGTCTCTGAGGCTGCTGAACTTCTGTGGGGTGCCAGTTCACTCACCCATGAGTTTGTTTTTCACATAGCACCTATTCTCCATAGAGTTTGAGTGGTGTTACTACCCAGGTTGATCCAGGGCACTCTCAGGCCTGTGCTGAATCTTTGAAAGTCATTTGCTCTTTGGAAAACCCACACACAGCTCTTGATTTGAACCTGAGTACTAACTTCTATGAAGCTTTTGTTACATCTGGTCTGTCTGAGGTGTGGGTAGGGCTGCATTTGGGGTGCTGATGATACACACTCTGCATGTCTCATCCTCTAGCATGAAGTATGTCTCACATTGATTTATACTAACAGGGGTAGTCTGGGGGACACTGGGATCCTTCCAGCCATTCTCAGAAAATTCCCATTTGATCCCCACAAGCACAAATTTTGTTTATATTATCAATAAAATCTAAAATCAAAATATTCAGGCAGTCCTAACATCATAGTCATTGTTAGGTGCAGCATATCACCCACTTAATCCATTACCTGGTGTTGTTCTTTGGTAAGACACTTCACATTTGAGAGGTAATCAGGCTGGAGGAAATGTTCAGATACATCTAGATCCAACTTGCAAAAGCAAGATCTTTGCACAAATGCAACGTTTGCTCCCTGTCAGAGTGCATTCAAGATACTGATCTAAGGCAAACCTTACCACTAAAGTGAGATTTCAAGAAAGTGGTTTAGGAAGAAAGAGAAGCAATTGTCCATCAGTGATAGTGGCCTAAATCTGAATCATCGTGGGGAAGGCTGAAAGAGCCTTTTTAAAGGATGACATTCATTAGCAGAGAAGGACTGAGGGCAGGGATACTGGCAGTTATGGTGCTGCACAAGGAGTGAAAGGGAATTAAAAGTTTGGAGGGTTTATCCACAAAACCAATTCCCCATTGTGGGTCTGGAACATGTGTCATGGCAGGAAGAGTAATGTGGGATGTCATGTGGCTCCCTCCAGTAAATT
>NW_008682271.1:25749-49354 GCF_000695815.1 Acanthisitta chloris
CAGAGTGGAATGCTATAATGGAGAAAGTAGCAAATTCAGATAAAATTCTTTGCCTGAAGTGTTTGCTGTAGCTCCTTACTACAGTCTCATCTTGACAAGTTCATCGTTCAGCTTCCAAAATACTCAGTTTGACCGTTGTAATAAGAGAAATGGAAATGCATTTTGGAGGCAGCAAGCAAAGGACCTAGTAAGAATTTGCCCCAGCTGTGAATGTGCAGCTTTCAGCATTTGCATTTTTGCCTGCACTAATTCTTGTGAAGCCTCACTACCATAAACACTGCTGTGCTGCCAAGAGGCTTGAAAATCAGCATCAAGAGAGAAGGAGGAATAGAGGCTGCCACCTCCTGATTGCAGAGCGGCCCAAGGTCTAAATGGCAACAAAACGTTATACATAACGTCTGATTCACTGTGTGGAGAATGTAAAGAATTGAGACCTCCCGACACAGTTTACATTGGCCCTTTTTATGACTAATTGTGCAGAAAATAGCTCTGCTTGTAGTGTGCATGGAAACAGTTCAGATTTCTGCTGTGTGTCAGCTAATGGGCTAGCAAGGCTCTTTTAGCACAACTTCAAAGGCTCTGGCAATGGAGGTCCTTTGTGAGGGAATTATCTCCTGCTCCTTTGTACCCCTTTATCCTTCTAAGCCATGGAACAAAGAATTGTGAAACGAATAGACAAAGTAATTTGTAGTAGATCTCTAAACCTAGATAATGTACATAACGTTTGCTTAAAAACACTTTTTCTGCTTCTCTCATCAAAACACAATTATATTTTTCTGTGTAGAAACACACAACTTCATTTAATTTTTGAGGGATGCAACTTTATGCTTAGGTATGCTATTGATGAGGCTCATCAGGATGTCTGAAATGGCAAAGGAGAGCTTTACTTTTCTGTGGTCAATTAGAAAATACATAGCTGTTAAGAGTTGTATGAGAAGTGTCTTTCTTTCTGCCTTGGGATATTCCACTAAGAAAGGAAGAAAATGCATTTTTTCAGCAGTGTGTGTGTGTGCATGCACATGTTTTAAGGAAAACACATATTCTTCACCTTTTAGTAAAAAAACCCTAAGTGGTTTATTCTTTCTTTCTTCCAATGAAAAATGAAACCTTGGGGAGATAAGGAAATACATTACATGGATCTGCTTTGTATTGTCCAAAGCACAGTTCTTAATTAAAAATAAAAAAGCAACCAGGGATGGAAGGTCTTTGATTAATGTTAGCAACCATGCTGTTTAATGTGTTCCTCCAGTGTCTCCAGATCCTCTGTCTCAAAAACAAAAGACATGAGTGAAAGGAGAATAATCTCATCCTCATCAAATTTAATGAAGAAACCACCCCTAAGTGCAGTAAGCCACACTGGAGCACACTGTATTCGTGTTCAAACTACAGAATGTGTTTAGTACTGGGTCTTGTCCTCACACCTGGGTGGGGGTTTTTTGATCATAGTCTGTTAGGACCAGCTGCTCTGCATGACTCCATGCCCAAGTACAGACCTTCACTTCAGGCCCCTCCCTAGAAAATCTTCTATTTCTGCTTTCTCTCCTTTTCCCATACTTCCATGGATTTCCCGAGGCAGTTGATGTTCTGACCTCTCGGATCCAGTTTTCATCAGCTGTCAAGGTAAATTCTGTTAATACTGCCAAATGGTTTATTCAGGTTTAGACTGAAGAGGGAATAATGATGGAAAAGCAGGATCATAACCCTGTCTCTCTAACCTGTCTGATATGTCTCTATATGCACAAACTTTTCAATAGGTATATTTTCTTGAATTTTTTTCCAGGCCAGGAAGATTAATTTTTACAATATTTTAGCAGAAGCATACAAATACACATGGATATGTAGTTCATTTATTTTATATCTATAAATAATTATTAAATCCATTAATATTATAAAACTTTGACAATTATTACATATTCTGGTTGCACGTATGGGCAGCCAGAGGCAGGATTTGATGCTTTTCAGTGATGCTGAGCTGAATTGTCTCTACTATACAGGTTAAATTTGGTTTCATTACATGCCATAAGCTGTCAAAATATTCTATTGTTGTCAATATCTACCAAGTGAATGCTTATCTGAAGTTGTGAGTGACCAAGGAGAGTCATTTTGTGCAAGAAATTTCTCTTTCAGAAAATTTTCCTGGATTTTAAAACTGAGCAAGATAATTATGATGGACTTTGTAGCAGGAGGCAAACCGAGACATTTCTTCCAGGAATTCTTTAACCCTGAACGTACAGCAGTGGCATGAAGGTGTTTTCATGTTTCATGTTACCCACTTGCACTGAATCTCTCAAGTGCCATGTTTTTCCTTAAACCTCCCTCTTCCACCTATCTCTGATCCTGAGGAGCTCCTTGCCATGGGATAACATGCTGGTCTGAGCATGCATAATTTTGGGTTTTCCATCACTAAAGTAGAACATGACTTTAAATTGCTTGTAGTGTGCATAAGGAGATACTGAGTTGTCTACAACAGCATTACTGTGACGTAAAACAAACAGATGAATACAAAACCAATCTTAATGTATGAATTCTGACTGAACAGTGAAGTTAAGAGAAGTAGAAGTCAGAGCTGGTCTATATAGAAATCTGGAAATCAGGTGGGGAGGATGTATTAACAAGGCAAGTTGATGGTGAGATGGAGGGCGATTTACTCAGTTGTACATGGGATAATACAAACAGGAAAATTTTAAGCAGAGTCTAAAGCTAAAGTTTTGCAAAGACCTGCTCGTGCCATTTCCTAGTGGTGACTAAAACTTCAGGCTCTGTTGATATATGTAAAATAGAGAAATATTTGGGGGTCAGCTTGAAGTTGGGGTTTGGGTTTGCTTTTTTTTCTTTAAATTCCTTTCTTTTGGTTAAACTGGGGCATTGAAAATGTTTTAGTTTATGTGTGGAATTGTGGACCTAAAATGGAGCATCTGTTCACGTTGAAATTTGTAATGAAGATTTACATTTATTCAGGGATTTAAAGTTTGGTGAGGGTTTTTTGATGGAAGCTGGTATGCATTCCTGTTAGGAAAGGCAAATTAAAAGAATAAACCTAGAGGATGGAGCAGAGAGTAAGGATATTTGTGATATGGAAATTCAGCCCCTGGTCTCAGAAGAGGTCCTGAGGACATTCATTCCCCGCATGGCTGGGTTTAACCTTGGCAGGAATCTTCTCTGTTCCCTGTAGTTGCAGTGCAAATCCAACACAAACTCCCAGATAGCTGGAGTACAGCTCTCAGGAGAAATGGGTATGGCAGAGGACAGAACGACTGGGGGTGTCTTGCCCTGTAGAAACACACATCTCACCAAGTTTGTGTTTTCCTGCTATCCTGCACAGTGGATCACCAGTCCAAGGAGCTGGAAGCTTTCAGCATGGTCTCCACACAGAGGGCAGGAAAAAAAATCTGGGAGGTCATTGGTCTTCATCCATCACTTGAAGAGACTCGTGGTCTTTGCTGAGGAGCTGACATTGTTGACAGTCCTACCAATTTGTGAATGAGGAATAAGAGCTGTTGCATAGTTACTTTTCTTTCCTGGGTTTAAAACAGTTAAAATTGTTCTTTCGTACTGTCATGATGTCAAAGATTTTCTGGATTCAGGATGATTATTTACATTAAGAAATATTTCCATCACTTGAAGAGACTCGTGGTCTTTGCTGAGGAGCTGACATTGTTGACAGTCCTACCAATTTGTGAATGAGGAATAAGAGCTGTTGCATAGTTACTTTTCTTTCCTGGGTTTAAAACAGTTAAAATTGTTCTTTCGTACTGTCATGATGTCAAAGATTTTCTGGATTCAGGATGATTATTTACATTAAGAAATATTTTGGCATTTAAGTCTGGTTCAGGGAAAGCAGTGTTGTACTGTGGGCTCAGAAACATCTCTGACTTTGATACCTTTGACTTTGGTTCCTTAGTACAACTCTGCCAGTGACAGAATGGGACCTTTGTTTGCCTTGGCCACTGCATAAAAAAACAGGATATGATCAAATCCAGTTAATCATTCACAAATGTCTCATTTCTTGAATCTCTGAGGGTGTATAACACATTTTTGGGACTGTTCTTTGCTCCTTTGGCTTTTGTTATAAGTAAGTTAGTAAGGGGAAAATCAAATTTTGAGTTTTCTTAAAAGGAAGTGGAGGAATCCTGGAACACACTAGGGCTCTGCAAATGTACATTTAATCATTTAAAGAAATGTCTTTTGGCTAAAAGTTCCTACCCGTGCTTGCAAGTTGCACTCAAAGCCATACAACTACATCATTCCAACAACTGATATGAGTTAGCGCCCTTGTTGGCAGCATGAGCAGAGATGCAGGCTGAGCAAATACTGAGGGCTGAATTACCATCAAATTCAGAGCAACTTTAGGCAGTGTGGGCAAAGTGTCCTGGGGTGACTATGCTGATGGTTTCACCAGCTCCTTACGCAGTGGTGTGCATGGAGAGAGACTCAGGCACATCTTGCTGCTCTGTTTTTTTCAGTGCAATGCATTTGGCTCTGCTGTGGAACTGGGCAGTTACAAACATCTTCTGCAAACACTTACACTGTGCTTAAGGCAAGCACACGCTCTCCAAGCAGCAGCAAACCAGAGGAGCGAGTTTTCACACGTGGCACGTGGTGGAACTCCCTGCTGCAGGATGTCACAGGGCAAAAAGTACATGAAGGCAAAGGCTTGAGCACATTCGTGGTGAATTGGTCTATTCAGAGCTAGCAGTGAGATGCAGTGACCTGGGTGTAAATGGGGGTCACTCAGGCCTGCAGAGCTGGAAACTAATGGACATAATGGAGGAGGATTTCTGCCCTTTCTCAGTGTCAGTCATGTATATATATGTGCATACCTTTAACACAACAGGTTGCAGTTGGAGACAGGTTACTGGGTTCTGTGGATTTTAATCAATCTGTTAGTGCACTTCTTGCTTTCTTACTTTATATGTCTAACCCATCCTGAAAACAATGTGGGGCTCTGACAATAAGTTGAAAGCTTTGGACGGATTACATTGCCTTATTGAGTCTGTACCCAGAGCCCTTTGAGGGCTGCCATTGACTCCAGCGGGATTTGGTTCAGACCTCAAGTATATAGGACTCCCTTAAGTAAACTCTTTGAAGGCCTGTAGGCTGCAATACTTATTGGGCTCTTTGTTACTTCTGTGAATAGGAATGTGACCTTTACACTTCTAACAAAGAGCCCTGAATTACAGGACTAAATCTTCATGTTTTGGGAGAGATAAGGTTACCATGCCAGCTCCTCCCAACCCTGCTGTGCAGGTGGCTGAATGGTTGATGGAGGAATTTGTTTGGGTTTTTGTTAGACATGTGCTGAACAGTGCAGCAGCTTCAGAGCTTCTTCACAAGCAGATGTCCATGAACAGTGATGGTCAGGATGGACATCTAGGGTTGTATGTTGTTCCATTTCATGAGTCAAAGCCTTAGCAATATGCTTTTGCCACTGCAGGGTCATTTTGATATCCATGTCAGAAGTTTATTTAGTCTGTGTACATACTAAAAATGGCCACTAGCAGTCCATCTATGTTTTCTATTATCCACCCAGTCCCATGGCCATGTGAGGGGAGGGAGGGATAAATAAGATGAAAGAAGAAAGTGTCAGGTTGCACACTGTCTCTTCCTCTGGCCATTGTCAAAGGCTGCAGTGGGTTACATGGCAAATAGCTGAGTCTGGGTCACAACAAACTGCATATGGTGCCTTTCTTGCTTTTGAAGCTGGTCTAGCTTCTGGTACTCTTCTCTCCCAAACCTGCTATTCCGACAGGAGAAACTGAAGTGAGTGAGAGGAACAGTTTGATTGACAGTGCTATTTTCTACCTGTATTTTAGGTCACTTCCTGGGTAACAACACTGTGATTGATGTACTGAGACAAGCAGGATTTGAAGTGGAGCACACCCCTCCTGGACAACCAATTGGAAAGTAAGCAGCTGCCCACAGATTATTAATCACTTTCTCTCATTTTTTCTCTCCCTTTTTCTGTAACTAAGAGATTATTGCATTAGTATGGGAGGTGGGTTAGGAACCTCCCTTTCTCACCCAAGTTCCAGACAAACAGTTCATTGTGAAGCTTCCATTGTGTGAGTTCAGAAACATAGGGAGCATCAGTGGCTGATTTGTTTGGGTTTTTTTCCACTTGGGAACATTACTTATATCACAGATGCTTCATTATTCCAGCTCAGAAGAACCAGAGTTTATTGCAAGAAACATCTCTTTCAGCTCATTTTACCCCATAGCTATTTTTCCTTTTTCTCTCCATGGGGTGTTAGTTGCTTCTCCATTGCAGACCTCTCTGTCAGGCTGCTGTTCTTTGGTTGGAATTTCAGTTTTTCCTGAAAGACCAAATTTAATGTAGCAGTTAACACCTTGGAAAGTGTGTTGGGTAGGTAGAAAGCAATTCAATATTCCCTGAGCTTCTCCATCTATCTGATCAAGTAAAGCAAGCAAGAAGGACTGATCACCAGGCTTTTGGCAATCTTCAGTATAAGATAAAATGTAGCACAAAATTGTCCTTAGTTGGTGAAACAGGCTTCCTTCATCCCCTAGATGTTTCTCTTTCCTGGCTGTTTAGATGAAGGCTCTGTCTAAAGAAATCGTAGACAATGAAACCATGAGGAATGGTGAGAGAAACATCTAGCTTTGCAAAATTAGCCTTTCCCCTACATGCTGCAGATAAAATTTGGCCAAGATTACTCTGTCATAGGATTGTTATCCTCATTAGGAGAAAGTGTTAGCAGCATGCTCCTGTCCCTGGTGGGCAGACATGACATGGTCCAAATACGAGGTGAGTTTCAATATGGAGGATTAACACAGGGGTAGTAGATCATGTCTGAAAAAGCTATGTTTAATATAGTTGGAAAATGTGGCTGATCTAACCTTGTTTGTGAAACATCGCAGTGATTCGTATAGAATGTATGGCTGAACTGTACATTAAGTGTCTTTGACAGAGCATTTATCCTAAATGCTTCTTGGAAGCTGTTGAACAATAAAAGCATGATCTTAAATAACAATGGGGAAAAGAAGAAGAAAATCTACCAAACACCAGGAAGAGTGTATGTGCAGAGGAGGTTTAAGAAGCACTTTGGCAGAGGGAGAAAAGTCAACATGGCACAGGGAAGAGCAGTAAACACTGTAATGGGCTGGAGCTGGAAATTTTGACTAAAATCAACCAAAGCAAGCAGGCTATAGCAGAACAGCTGAGATGTACTGTTCCTGGGTTTCTGACAAAGAAACTTTCTGCTCAGGGAAGCAGACACTTTCCTCAGCAATTTCCATTTGGTTGAAAGTATCATCTTCCCATGAGAAGTGTTTCAGCTGGAAATTGTGAAACTATTAATTTATTGGCTGTTACAAGCCCTTGAGAAGAACAAAAGATACAGTAGTGTGAGGGAAGTCCACGTCTGGTCTTGAGTTATGTTTATACTCATCGTCACAGACTTGAAATAAAAGATGGGGCAGGAAACTTGAAACAAAGCCATTGCTTAGTGTTGACTTACTTGCATAATGGGGCACCTCTGTGTATGCATTCCCCTACCTGGGCAGCAGTGTCTTCTGTTCAGGATATCTTTCCTAAAATTGTCAGTCCCTGGGGGAAATATACCTGAAAGCAAGTGGACTTGGACTATTTCCTAGACTGATGTATATGTCCTCAGCTGAATTGTCCCACACTTGGTAACTTCTGTTCCCAGCTCCAGACCATAATGTTGGACAGGTTGGTCCCTTTGTCTGGACTAGTACCCTAATTCCAGTGGGATCTGCTCTGAACATTGATCATACAAAACTTTATTAAAGGGTATACTGTTGTGCATGAGTATGGGGTTGAGAGAGAACATAGGGTTGTACCCCATAAAGGTCAGTTATTCTGTATGTTTTCCTGTGGTCTGATGATAAGGCAGATCTGCCAGTCCTAGATGAGAAGACAGAAAGAAAAATAAGTGACGTGGTAAGGAAGGTTAGAGTTGCCCCTAGACTGCATTACTCAAGGTGGAGAAACAGTAGACTACAGAAATATTGAATAAAGAGAAATTAAATATATTCACAGGAAACAGCTTGTTGTCGTTAGAAAAAAAAAAGACACTCTTAGACCTGCACATCAGGGACTGTATTGCTGTCTTGCAGCTGGGGCTGTAGCAATCAGAAGTGCTTGGGGCTTCCCCCTTAGAAATGAGGAGGCTGCTGCAAACCATTTTGACACTTTCTTTTTAGAATAGCTTGTATCTTATGATTTCTGGGCAAGCTGCAAAAGACAGTCTAGTGAAACACTGTTATGCTAATGGCATGTTCAGAAAGCAAAACCAGTTAGTTGTTGTGTTGTTGGGGTCATGTTGTTGTAATTGAGAGCCTTAAGGAACCTTGCATTTTTGTCTAGCCTTCTTTTTTTTACTCTTCTCTTTCCATTTTTAAAAGATGAAATAAAAACGTATGAAAATATTTAGAAGGGCCCTGATGAGGAACCATTTTGCCATAGTGGCTATACTATCAAAATGTATACATTGAATAAACAAATAGAAACTCAAAAAATTTTGGGCTGCTTGCAAAGTAGAAGTTGTTTGGTGGGTTACAGAGATGCCGGTGTTTTCATATTGATTCTTGTGGAGCCATACGTGAAATAAGAGGTATTTCTCTCCTCTGTGGAAACCCAAAAGAGATGTTTCTGCTTTACTTACAAATAAGCTGTGTAAGGGAGTCGAGCCCACTGCATTGCATTCTGGCATTGACAATTGAAAAATTGGATGGTGTTCAGGGAAGATCAGCTGGACTCTAATGTAGAGATTGGTGGGGGTGGACAGCACATGGAAAAAATGCAGGGGTTGGAAAAAAACTGAAGCAGCTGCATGCTTATGTTTTGGCTAAGGGAATTCAAAAAGGGATTGTTGTGGACAGATTGTATGCAGAAGAATGAAGAGGAACAATTTGAGCTGGCACACAGGAACATTGGGAGGTATATCATGTTGAAATTGAGAGTGGTTTTGGATGAATATCAATGATCTCTTAACAGTGATTTGTAGGACAGTCTTTCTCAGGTTAGGTAAGAAGCCCCATTATATGAGAGTAACTACTTACTACCAATGCTGCCTTGCCAAAAAAGCAAATACTACTTTCTTTAAGCTTTCTGTTCCTAGAACAGTATGATTATTATTATTATTATTATTGACATGATTAGTAGTCTAATCTTTATTGTTCAACAGTAATGAAACAATGTTACCATAAAGAGGTGAAGTATAGTCTGGTATGATGTTTAAACTCCGCCTTCCATTTCAGTTTCAGAAAGAACAACAGAATATCTTTTTAGAAAATAACTAGTACTGTTCCTGCATATCCAAAAAAGAGAAAGCCTCTTGAAGAGTGAAACATGACAAAGACCAAAGCTGTTTATGCTTTCAGTTATGTACAGGCTGGGTAAAGCCAGAAGATTGTTGGCTTCCTCTGTCCAAAATGCTAAGCATGGGTTGTGAAATGGCTGCTCTTTAAGCCAACCAAACTGAGTATCTAGAGTCTCACATTTCTGTTGTGTAGTGACAAGCTCAGATTTGAGCCAAATTTCCCATTTCTTAAGGTATTGAGAAAAAGTAAAGTGAGATCTTGTCAGGCTAGAAGAGACAGCCAAGTCATGGAGGGGTTTGATGGCTCCAGAATCCATGAACTGACAAATAGAAGTTCATATAAAGTATATTTAGCTGGTGTGAAACTATTTGGGAACTCTCACTGACTGGATTTCTGAAATCTCCTGGCTCTTCCCATTGATCTGCCTGGTGGCCCAGTGTTGACCTTCCTGAGCTTCTTCTAGAATCCCACTAGCTGACTATTGAAAATACCTTCTTTTAAAGCTCAATCCCTTTCTGTAAAAGAAACCCTGTTGTATTCATCATGCAGAACAATGCCATAAACAGTTGAGAATTTAGCCTCACATTGGCTTCATTTGTTTAGTTTGTTGCCTGGGGGAAAGTGTCCCAAATCTGTTTGCGTGACAGCCTGCAACAGCATTCATACTTGCTTCTTGTTTAGCTGGCTGTCCTCCTTGTCCCCAAATAAAGGCATTGGAAAATCAGTGGCTGAATCAGTATCTCATTGCTTTGCCCTGAGATAAGAAAGGCAACTCTTTTTTGTGGAGTTTTGCCAACTGGCTGTCCCTGCTTCTCTCTGTCTTTAGAAAGCAGAGCTGCATGCTTGGGGTTGGGAGAGGGGACAAGATGGGAGAAAGTTTTCCCTCAGATTGATTCCAGTGACTTGAGCAGATAAAGGGCCACAGCTGCTTCACATTTAATTGGAAACAGCCAAACTGCAAGATCAATCCAGGAAGCACCTGTGTCCGTGATGACTCTATTGTTGCTGTGTTCTCAGAATCAGCTCTGACCTTCTGCCATGCGCCAAGCCCTGACATACTAGACACCATTCTCTCGGCCAGGAAAGTGTGCAGCAGGGCTCATTTCCATCAGACTGCTCTTTCTGATGTTGTGCTCAATGCTCCCTTCTTTCAGAATGGGAGAATTCAGGACAAGCTTTTATGCCTACCCATCTAAATGTTTGAGAGTTTATTGTAAGCTCTCAGAGCTCTGCAGCAGAAATTAATTACCCTTGCTCCTTATGTTTGAACTTCCTGGCCCAGTTGAAGCAACTTATCTTTCCTCTTGTAACATATTCCTTTCCTTCTTTCTGAAGCAAAGAGCTTGCTCCTTCACCTTCTCCTATAGCATCCTACAGGTGTAACCCTGACTCTCCTACTCAGCGTTGTCTCAGGGTGGAAGTCTTTGCTCCCCTAGGAACACTGTCTTCTTCCCCATGGGATGAAGGCACACTCAATCCACACAGTGGTGCTCTCCATCAGGATCCCTAACATTCACAAGGTGATAAGCAGAAATGTGAAAATATTAGACATAACACTGCCCACAGCCCCAGATTGGTAAACGTGCCATTCAATCGCTTACATCTCAGAAAATTTTGGATGCCATCAGAGCCCTCAGGAGTCTCCCAGTAGTTACCGAGTTCCTTGGGATGCCCATGCAGTTTCAGCTTTCAGGTGTCAGCCTGCCAGGGTTGTTACACTGTGCTTAGCTGTGAATTTTTAGAATGTGTATGGGGAAATGTTAAAGTTATAGTGAAACAAATAAAAAATTATTTAGAAAAGAGACCAGCAAAAAAAATATTTATGAGAGCTGTGACACTGCCATTGGAAACAACTGAGTTAATTGAGGAAGAAAAGGTAGAGTTGGGAGATGTTAGCCCATTCTGGATTCCATGTCTTCTGAAACAGGGAAAAATGCACACTTTTTTGTATGTGGGCGGAATAATCTCCCCATTGAGATGCTGCAGTTCTTAATCCTATTGTAAACCTTTGGATCTTTCTCTTGATCTGAGCCTGAGGAACATAGTCCCTTCACTAGCTTCCTTCCCTCAGAAGAAAAGCAAACCCATAATTTAGGGGATTTCTCTGACAGCATAATTTACAGTAAGAGGTGTATAGGGATTAAATGGGGTTCATCTGCATGCATTGGCAAATTTACTGCCTTGTCTAACATTGGAGAATATGACTACTAAATGCTTAAAGTATTTAGTCATGAAAATATGCACATTAGATTTTCAAGGGTTTCCCCTGTGCCTTTAAAATATTCTCCTTTGCATTTTAATTGTCTTTGTGTCTACCTTACAGCCCCAAAGTTTGAGTCAGTCAAAGTAAGTCCTAGGGGAGAAGAAGAAAGTCTCCAAAGTGCAGTAGAGAAGCAAAGTCAATGTACAAGTTCTCAACCATAGAAGCCTAATAATCCTGTCTCTTCCTGAGCAACACATTAGTTAGGGACAGTCTATCTGCATGTTCTTTTGGCCACCTATAAACACTGAACACCTTCTGAAAGAATGGAATTTACCAACTTGCTACAAAAAAAATCTGAGAAAGAGCAAGATAGTTCATGGTGTTGAAGTACAATTATGGAACAGAACTTGTCAGGAATTTTGTGCTTGACTAGTTCTCCCAGTGGGACATTCACTTTTCTCTATAATCAGATTTTATCCTTGGCAAAATTTCTAGTTTCTTTTGAAAAATATTGTTTCATATTCCATATAATTCTTGTTCCTTGGGAACTTGCACTCAGGGCCACTGGGGAACTTGAGTTTGCTTCTTTTTGCTCAAGGGCAGCTTGCTTGCTGAGCTGTCCTGCAGCCAGTGCTAAGGTTTCTAGGGGTTTTGCTGCTCTGCAGCCTATCAGTTTTAGGAGATCTGTATCTCATACTCCATAAACTAGCTAATAGTAAACTTACAGAGCCTTGGAGACTTCAGAAGTTCAGAGATAGTTCTTACCTTATGTCCTAGCCAAATTTTGGAGTTCTTGTTTCCACAGGAGAAGCTGATTTTTCATCCTCTTTCTGCTTCCAGCCAACTCTAATGCAGATCTTTTCACCTGAGGTCATTAGTATGACATTAAAATTCGGTCTGGATTTACTAAAGATAAAGTTGATTCAAACTGCACTGAAGTCAACAACCTCAGTTGTTGGCTTCTATCGGTGCCAGTAGCTTTTAGAGGTCATTGTTAATATGAGATGGTTGCTGATTTTCTTCTGTCTTTGGTTGTGAGGAGCCATGAGAGAATTGGTAGAAAACCGAGAGCATGTTCACACAATTGTGCAGATGCTTCCTATAGCCAATGTAAAAAGGCTAGCTTTTCCAGAGTAATGCTCAGGGGTGTCTTAGACAACTGGCCCAACTTGCTTGCAGTGGGTGCCTGGTTAGTTTCAGATGGCTAATCACTTTCTGAAATTAATTCCCCTCCTATTGGAAGGACTTGGGCCCCATGTTCAAGTTGGACAGTGTCAATAGGCTCACTTAAGCCTTTGGAAAACCTGCACCATCCCCTGTCCAGTGCTATATTGGAACAGTGAGGTTGTGTGGCTTTGTTTGTGTATTCAGCCTGCACTTCTCCTGTGGATTGATGGCCTCTGTCCCAAGTGATATCAATCTGGGCTGAAGTGCGGCTGCACTTTGTAACAGCTCAAGGGGTACAAAGGTATCAAGTGGTATTGTGTGGTTTGAAAGATGTCGTTTATCTAAGGAAGTTTGTGGTCTGTTTGCTGTCACTCTGTCTTGCAGCGCGACTTCCCTTACCTTCATTATCACATTGTCAGGCAAAGAGACCTCACACATTAGAACAGATAGCTATTCCACTCCCAGAGCTGATTCTTTTCCTTTAGCAAGAGGTCTGTGGGCAGTGTTGCAATCGGTAGAGCTGCTTGATTCAGCAAAATAGTGCAGATTTGGTGCAAAAGTCTCACTTTTAACAACTCAAGGTATCTCAGCCAAGCCAGGTGACTTCATGCTGGCCACAACCCAGATTTGGGCCTGAAATGACTGTGTGGGTGTCCCTTTAGGAGAACATGCTGAAGGGGTCAGACTGAGAAGCAAGTATATCAGCTGCTCCTCCTAGTTAAGTGCTAGTAGTAGGAACAGGAAATGCCAGAAAAGTTCTTATAACAGGACTAGTAAATTAAAGATAGTGAATTTATGAAGCACTTGTCACGGTAAATAACTTAGAAGCCAGAATACATTTTTGTGTCATGATCATTAAATCATTTTTATGAGAAGTCAAAGTAAATTCATATGTAATCTGTAAAGTTTGTAAAGAGTTTAATTCATCCAGGAAATCATGTGTTGGGAATACCATACCCAGCTCCCAGGACTAGTAAATTAAAGATAGTGAATTTATGAAGCACTTGTCACGGTAAATAACTTAGAAGCCAGAATACATTTTTGTGTCATGATCATTAAATCATTTTTATGAGAAGTCAAAGTAAATTCATATGTAATCTGTAAAGTTTGTAAAGAGTTTAATTCATCCAGGAAATCATGTGTTGGGAATACCATACCCAGCTCCAGATCAGATATACTTCAGAGAAGCGTTACGGTTTAAAAATCCTTCCACAAGCTAAACTGATCTCTGGAACCTTTGGAGTTTCGCCCTTCTCTGGACCTCATGCTCCATGGAAGTGAACATCATGCCAATATGTTTCCCATTTCCTGGGGATTAAACTGCTGTGTTTGATGACTCAGGACTTTCAAAGCAAGCAGCTCAGTCACTCACTCTGTCTGAAGCAGCCTCAGGTGTCTCTGAGGACATGTTTTCCCTCATGCAGTGATTCATGATCTCAGAGCAGAGGATCAGTACTCTTCTTTTTTTTCTTCCCACAGAGTTAATTAATAAAACAAATTTCTATTAGTGGGTGTTGAAAGACTTTGGCTTTCCACCTACACTCCCAAATGCTCTACATTCCAGGGAGAATGAAAAATGGACCTGTGAACAGAAAAAGGAGGGAGGAAAAATGGATCAGATGCTGTAGATGGATGTAGACACAGTGGCTGTCAAGTGATATGATGGAAGAACTTTCTGAATGAAGACAGTTTCTTGTAATCATGATTGCTAAAAACACACTACTGCAGTAATCCAATTTTGGAATTAGTACATGCAAGTTTAGAGAGAAAGTTTGGGGCACAGGGAGTGTTTGGCATAAACTGAATTATCTGTTTGGATCTCCCCACTTACCTCTTGCTCAGGCAGGTGACCAAATGGAACACATTTGTTCTGCTTGTGGAAACAGTATCCTTTGCCACTGTCAGATTCCTCTGAGACTTCAGTTGGTTGGGAGAAGCACCTGGAGGAGTCACTCTGTCATGGCCACTGTAGACCTGGCTGTGCCCATCTATCTGCCTCATCTGTAGCTCCACTGTAGGATGTAGCTTTTCATCAGCACCAAGACTTAGCCTAAATTTACACCCAGCATGATCATGAAGTCAATGCTTGTTGACTTCAGCAAGAAAACAGTAGGTCCCACAATGGGTCAGAGTTGACAGAGTTGGGGTATTTTACCTTTCTACTGCTGTATGGGACCTAATTTGGTGCTCTCCTCTGCATGTAAGAGCACACTGAAGTCTTTCTCCATCAACTTCCAGGATGTGTCAGGGCTAATAAAATTTTCCTGCTAACCTGTAGCACCTAAGCAGCAAAGTCATTGACAAGCTCCAAGCGCTTTGGTATCCAGTGCCCTTTCTGGCCACAAGATTTGTATCTCCTGTCATCTGACCCCAGCTTCACATTTCCAAATTATTCTTGCAAAAATAGTAGAGGCAGTCACAGAAATACCTCAGTCGGGACAGCACATCCCTGTTTATGTTTGAATGGCCGATACGAATCTGGAGTCCCCAGTGATCAAAGTGCCTATTCAGAGAGATGAGCCCCATGGTGTGTTTGAAGTGAGGGCAGCACTTTGAAACAAGGATGAAGCAGGAATAAATCAGAATGAGGGATGTGGGGCATTAACTACTTTACATGAAATCCCTGCTGGAAAGGCGTGGCCAGTGTTCCAAAGTTTTCCTTGGAGAGTGCTCGGAAGTTGCATACCAGCCTATTTGTGGAAAGCTAAACAGTTTCCTATTGTCCTTGATGTGAAACATTTCCCAGATAAACACTTTCCGCCTCCATTGAAGAAAAATGATACAGCCTGTCCAGAGCTTAAACACAGGGGACTGCTCTGGACTGCTGCTCAGCCTCGGCACAGTTGCTGGTTTCTGTTGGCATTGAGCTTTGCTAAAGGCTGTAGTTCATGTACATGCCAGCATCTTTAAGGAAAGGCTTCATTAGTGAGTGAGACTGGGATAATCTTCAATGGTTTAATAACCTTGTGTGCCCACATCTTTGTGTCTCTGGGTTCATTATACCCCTGGAATGTAAATCCCAGTCCACAGTGGATAAACAAGGTTCACATGGATCTCAAATACTTTTGTGGTGTTGTCTCCTCCTGATTTCTGAAGGGGAAAGAAAATACTGCTAGCTGAAATGAACTCACTGGGGTTTATCCTGGAGAGAAGGAGGCTCAGCAAGGACCTTATTGCTGTCTACAAGAGGTGGTAGTGAGGTGGGGGTTGGTCTCTTCTCCCAAATAACAAGCAATAGGAGAAGAGGAAATGGCCTCAAGTTATGCCAAGGAGGTTTAGGTTCAATATTAGGAAAAATTTCTTCACAGAATGGGTTGCCATGCAGAACAAGTTACCCAGGGAAGTGGTGGAGTCACCATCAATAAAGGAATTTAAAGGGTGTGTAGCTGTGGCACATGAGGACATGGTTTAGTGGTGAACATGGCTGTGCTGGGGTAACAGTTGGACTCAATGATCTTAAAGGTCTTTTCCAACCTAAACAATTCTATGATTCTGCAAAGAGAGTGGTAAATCTCTGCTGCTGTAGTGGGTTTAGGTTGTAACATTGTCTGCATTTGTGGCATTTTAAGTCATTTTAAGGCATTATTCCTGACACCCACAGAGTAAAGGCATCATATTCCAGCACAAAGAAGATCCAGAATTCCCTCCATGAACTATGGAGAGAAGAAGCTGATATTTGAAGTCAGCACTGCTAAGAATCAAGACTGTTTAACACCAGGATAATAGTGATGGTGGTTTGGTCAAGGTCAGTGAGTGGCTCTTCCTCTTCTTTCATCCTGGCAGGTGCAGATCTGAAGGACCTTGTTGTATCCTCACCTCTTGTGCCTCTGCTCTAGTTTGGACACACACCTGGTTTTGTTGGGTGCCACCATCCTGCCTCCCAGTCTGATGACCTTTCCCAAGGAGCAGCATGTCATTCCACTAGTTGCCCTGTAGTCAGTGGATGCAGTAGATGCACAGATTCACTTTTTGCTACCATTTCGTCAAAGCAAACCTTACTTTGAGTTTGTGACAGAGGAATCATCTTCCTTCCCTAGAGGCATGGGATTTCTTGCTAATGTTAAATGAGAATTTTGCACTTGTATCAAACTTTCAGATAGGTTAAGTTTTAGGTTGCAAATGAAATTGGGAATTGCAACTTCCATTGACATTTAGCAGGCAGTGAGGTTTTAAATCCCTGAGGCAATTTTAGAAACATTCCCCTCAAGGAAAAAGGACATTGACTTGAAAGAAAGCAGAGTTAAAAAGAGTTTCGTTTGTTTGTTTTACAAATGCAGCCATGAATTTAGAGCAATTTCTATGTATTCAAGCATTCATACTGATAGCAATCATTGCTGAATGGTCAGCAATTCCCACTCAAGTCAGTGAAAGGCAGCAAATGAAATGCACAGGCAATCAAAAGTGTTTTTAATGAGGTGATGGAGCAGAAGATTGATTTTGTTTTCTTCTTTCATTACTGGTGTGCACTGTCTCACTTCCCTCCCTCTCTACATCCCCTGCCTTTCCAAGAAACCTTGGTCAGTCTGTGAATGACAGACTTGATGAAGTCTGTGGCGCCTCTGGGCTTTTTAACTGTTGGACTGTGGTATCCAGAAAAGGGCTGAGCTCATATCAGAGCCTTTCCTCGTAAAGCCTTACTCTGTCCTGCTTATTTTCACATACATAAGGACATACACTCATTTTTATCTGTGTGCTACTTGGGATAATTCAGTTCCACCTGGCTGTCAGATTGAGCCTTGCTAGAGAAGGGAGGAGACAGAGGGACAGGTGTGAGCAGAGTGTCATCATTTGCTTCTGAAAAGAGCATTGCTTGAGTAGCCTCCTCTTCTGTTCAGAATTAACTGGCTGGTGGGGCAGCCCCAAGCACTCAGTCTCATTGTAGAGAGATGAATCAGAGGAGTCATTACACAGCTTTAACTCAAACATCTTATGTGGGCAGCGTTTCAATGGCACAAGGAGGTGGCAGTTTTGCAGTCTGGCTCATGCTCACCTGTCCACAATTCTTCCATGTCCTCACCAGCACATCTCTGAATCTTGGCTGTATTTCTGCTCACTCTTCATCTGAGGTGGGATGAAAAACTGGAGCACAAAGAGTTTTAACTCACTGGGGGAAACTATGACACACTAGCTAGCACAGCTAGTTTAGTGTTAGTTAAACTACTAACACCATAACCACAGGGCGATCCCTCTCCTGTTGGGATTTGATGGGCAGCACTGTGAAGTCTGAGCTATGAAAGCACTGGCAGTGCTGTGCTCCTCTAAATAAATACAAGACACTTCTCAACCACTGTGGAGCATGATGCAGAGATCATCTGGGTCTCCATCCCAGTGCCTAAGACTCACCCACTCCTCTCAGCCCTTTCTTGTACATATGTTTCCTGTGTGAAGCTGTTTCCAGGGAAAATAGGAGATTTGTATGGGCTTTCTGTTTCTGGTCTTAGTGTTGCCTGGTACACACCTGTCAGTCTCACATGTGGTATGGAGGCATCACCTATCCAGGGCTGATCTTGCTGCTAGGCTAGACTGCAACAGCAGAAAAAAAAGTCAAGGGCTTTCTGTGTCTGACACCCACATTAATTCAGCTCTACTGTGCAGGCAGCGTAGCAGAAAATGGGGTTCCCTATGGACCCTTTTGGCTAAGGCAGCATCTCTGGCCTGTGTTGTGAATCCAGCACAGTGGAAGGTAGTTTGAGGCAAAGAGGAGTCCTTGCTTGTTACAAGATGAAGTCCTTACAGGAGGACTAGCAAGGAGTGATACTCAGTGTGGATTAAGCAATAGTGGCAAAGGCAGAATGAAGGTTGCAAGCATAGAAGTTAAACCCTTGTTCCTCCAGACCCTTTGAAAATGAAGTGTATGTTCCAGTGCAGGGCCATGTTGCAGAGACAACCTGATCCCATGAGGCTGGTAGGAGGGCACACTCTCCATGGATAGAGAAGGTAGTTCACTTTATTAAGGCATACTAAACCCCATCAACTTTAAATTACCAAATTATCCTGAGAACAGAAGAGTGATTTTGAGATTAAAAACCCTCTTCTACCAAAGGAATATTGGCTTTTCTGCAGTTTGAGCTGGATTGCAGCACCACCTCATGACAAGTCCTAGTTTGGTCACTCACAAAGTGTTACAGCTTCACTTAGTGATAAGAAGCTAACGTGACTGCTGGAACTCATGCCAGATGCCAGGCATAGTTTTGATGAGTCTATAACATCTGCTAGACTTGTGATATTGCATGTTTTTCCATAGTTAGGCAATGCTACAAGTACTTGGCTGTGATGCCCTCTCAGACAACTGGCACTTAGATAAAGCATTTCAAGGCAAACAAACAAATAGATAAACCCAGGCTAAGAAAACACACATGCACATACAATGGAGGGAGGAAGCTTCCTAAGTGCGACTTAGGGAGCAGTAGAACAAGTGGGTTTCGTTTTCCTGGTGTTTTGCTTAGTGCCATTTGGGGTTCTCTTCATGGGAAGAGAGCTGGGCTTAATCGCTGGTTTTGTCTACATTTGTGTATATGAGTGTATAAACAGTTTATGTGTAAGTCAGGTCTGCTCAAGCTTCTGATGAGCCATTTGTCATTCATGTTCACAAAGCACCCCAGTGAAGGTTTCAACCATTATCCATCCCCAGTCTAATTTATTTTTCCTTGACAAATTAAATCTGCAGGGACTACACAAAGGACACCTGAGGATCTTGATATCTCTCTGGTCAGGGAAGCCAGTTGGCCTAATTCTTCTGCTGAGCCAGCAGAAAGCCCCTAGTAGCCATGCATGGATATTGCCTCCCTTTTCTCTATTGGAAAATTACTGTCACCAGAATTGCTCTAAAGACCCATCACTCTCCACCCTCTTTTCTAAGCAGAGACTGTTAGTAGGGGACCTAAGTAAACCCCTATGACTTCTGATGACCCGTGCTAGTCAGTTAGACATAGAAGGAAGGAAGCACTGCCTTCATGCAGACCCTCCTATGCCTGCATTTTTAGCTGTGTTGGTAGGTGAGCCCTAGAGCTCCTGTGCAATGAGGTCTACAGCAGAGTTCAGGGAGGGAGGCTGCAGAGGCTGTCACCTTTGTACAGTTGAGTGCTGTGTTGTTGTATCTTCAGGATGCTCTGGCTGTATCTGTCTGTCATCGTCTCATACCCTTTGCCTGTCAGCTTGCTGAGATGGAGTTCTTTAATGAATGTGTAATTTAATTCTGGGATTCCTAAATGTACCAATAAAAATAATAATTATAGACATTGCAATGAAGGAGAGACTTTTTCTGGGGTCAGTGCAAGTTTTCCTGATTTAAGGGGAGAAGACCTGAAGCCTGTTCTTTGTAACTAGTCAGTGAGATTTGCCTGAGTTCATTAAAAATCAATCTCTTCTGGCCTCAGATGTCTCCTGGATATTCAAGCTCCTGGATGTTCAGGGCCTAATCTCATAGGTTTCAATTAGCAACCAAAAAAAGAGAAAATAAAACCTTCTTTTCTTCCTTAAGGTTTCATCAGCAATGTTCATGCTTTTTTAATGAAAACTTTTAGTGAAAGATGGATTTGTCAGACAGAAACAAGTATTTGATACAACTAGTTTCATCAGCATGAGGTGATACAGAGAGGGAACGTGGGTGAAAGTGGGCTAATACGTAGAGAGACCTTATGTGAAGTCCATTAGCATTAGAGTTGACAGAAGAGCATTAGACATAAAAGCAAGTGGAGTTTGAAGGGAGGACTCTTGTGCCTTCATCACATTTTGAGGGCTCTGTCCATTACCACACAGTAAAAATGCCCACAGACAGGCTGAAGTGTTGCCTGAATAGGGTTTTTGACAACTGTTTTGTTCTTTTCTTGGAAACACTCAGGCCTTGTGATAAAGACAATGCCGATGGGCTATAACAGTATTTTGGAGAAAGTCAGAGTGGCTCTGTCTGTGTTCCTTTTTTTAGTTCAGCATCCATCAGTGGCTGAGCAGATCAGATGTTTTGTAGTGTTGGCTACAGAGAGGAAAAGTGGATTCAGTGTAACAGAAATGTGGGATCTCTTGCAGACATGGTCTTCTTATTGCTCTTTGGTTCCACACTTCTGCCTGCTGCTTGTTTTAAGTGGTCTGTGTCTCTCTTCTTCTGGTGATAGCAGCTACTTGTGTGCCTCCATTATCAGTCATCTCGCAATTGTAAGAGCCTCGGCTGAACAAGGTACTTCAGGAAGACAAGTTGGCATGCTTGTACAGATTTGTGATCCATCCAGTATCTCATCTCTGCCAGGACCCAACTTCAGAGCATCAGAGGAAAGTGCAGGCAACAGCACCAGGCAAACGTTGAATAATCTGCCCTTAGTTTAAGTCTGAAGTCAGTGAAAATGTGCAAGTCCCTCAAGCTAGGCATTTGGTGCCTTGCTCAGTCGGTGTCTCTGTAAAGAGTTTTTAAGATGTGATGGAAAATATGGACTCCTGCAGATGTGTCCTCTCCCTGGAGGATCCAGCAGAGAAGGGAAACTAATTCCCAGTGGAGACAATCTGGGAGCAGAATTCAATTTGAATTGAAAGTGAGCAAGATGCAGACAACAGTTGTGTATTACCTGTAATTCGTCTGAGGAATCAAATCAAGTATCCAGTTTGGGGTTTATGTGTCAGTCAGCTTCTCCATCTGGAAACCTGTCTGGATGACAAGTGCTGGAATTAAACAAGTGCTTCCTCACTTTCTTTTCTGTGCTTAAACCAAGGTCAGGAATGGTTTGGGAATAAGAACACATGAGAATAGTTTTGCAACTGAATTAACAAACCTGCCTTTGTGCATGGCTGTACAGCTCTGTGTCCCAGAGAGGAGCAGTAGGCATCAGGAGCTCTATTGGCTTAAAATGGAATTAAGAGACAGACAAGTTTTGGAGAGTATTTCTAGTTTGATTGTGGCAGCTGGAGGAGAAAGCAGGATTTGTTGAGCCCTTGACTTGCTCTTCAGTCACTGAGGTCTGAGATTGTAACTGCTGAGATGAGATGGTGGCATTTGTTCTCAGACACTGCCCAAACCACTTATTAGCTGTAGAATCAGAAGTGACCCGGAAGTGAAACCCAGACCAAAACTTTGGAAGTGTCATAGTTAGATCTGGAGAAACTTGGTGTCACAGATTGGACCAAGAATTTTATGCTTTGCAGAACCTGTTGGATGGTGGAAGTTAATTTCCAGCACCTAAAAAATGTGCTGTGTACAGTTAACATGACATCACCTTGGAAAATCATAGAAAGATCAGAGAGTTTATAAAGAGAAAAGAGAGATTACATTTCCTCATAATAAGTCCACCATGGTTCTTTATTAAAGTAATATATGTGTGTTTATTAAAAAGTTATTAAAAGGAAAGAGCAATATATTTACTCTTGTTAATAATGGTTTTCAAACCTTAACGGACAAAACATGTGTGGAATAAAACTTGAAAATATTCCAGTTCAATAAAAATGCTGCCCTAAAGTCTTCTTTTGTGGTGTAATATCATCACTGTAGATTCATCAGAAACCCTGTGTATTCTTGACAAATTGGGACACAAGTCAGGATTTCCAATCCAGAGGTAACTCTGATACTCTAACATTTGTTTCTGTCCAAAATCAGGGAGGAAAAGCAAAAATACTGAAAATTCATGGCAAAATTATCACTTAAATGTTTATTAGAAGATACTAAAACATTCCAGTTAGCATTAGGTGGCAAGTCTTTCAGGTGTGCATGGACATATGTGAATGTGAAGGCCTCCCTCCTCTGTGAAGTAGACATCCAGAGCGAATCAGATGTCCCAGGACACCTGCATATCTGTGTGCTCCCATGTTGAACCAATCTACCTGAGCAGAAAAGACTCCATCCTGACCTATGGGATAGATATTCTGTCCAAGGAGCTCTAAGTCCCACTTCCATAAGACAGTGAGGCACCAAAGGCAGCTGCATTGTGAATATTTAGCTTAAGCAACACTACCCAGGCAGAAATAGCTTAGCACTAAATTGGTGTGGTGGTGATAACACAGTGGAGATAGAAAGAATAGAGCCTCGGGTGAGGCTTTGTGTGCCACGAGCAGAGAAGGTTCATACTTGCTGTTAATGAGCAGGACTGGAGGATCAACCCATCCTTCGTCTCGGGGCACAGCCCATCCTCTGAGGCTGGAGTGTGCAGCTTACAGTTTTCATGAAAGATGCATAAACAAAGGATTATTCAGTTCAAGAATTGAACCAAAATGTTGAGAAGGGGAAATAAGTTCAGAAAAGTTTGAAATGGAACATTTTGAGGATGATTTTGAAGGCAAGAAATGGGTTTTGTTGGGTTTTGTCATTTTTATATATTAGTTGGGTTTTTCTTTTTAACTGAGATCAATTTCTAGACCAAAAAAAAGGCACTTTGTAGCATTTAAGTCTTTGAAAACAGAAGACTAAAAGGAAATTAAAAGCTTTGTTCAGAAAGCCCTGAAATAAAACATTTTGAGTTTTCTGAAATAAAAGAATTAATATGAATATGTGGAAATGACATCTCACAAATGTTTCAGCTGCCCTCCCTTTTTTCAAGTTGCAGAAAGCTTGTGTTTCTTCTGTTCTCTAGCCCAGCTCCACTTTTAATGAAATGGAATAGATAACAAAAATTTTACTTGTTACTCTTATTTTATAGTTTCTCAAACTGAGATGGAAAACATCACCATCTGTGGGAATATCTTCACCTCACAAGCTTTTCACTTCATTTATGCAGAGTTGAGGGTTTGCACATACATGTATGTGTGTATACTGAGGACTGAATTCCCTTTCAAACTAAGGCCATAGTTCTTGAGCAACAGTGATTCTTCCCAGAGAAATAGTCTGACGTGGATTCTGAGTACAGAGATACCGTCCAAGTTTGGAGTGGACTGTAATCTAATTTAAGTACTGAACCTAATTTATCTGCTCATGAGATGTAGCTGACTATGGTAAAAAAAAAAAAAAAAAAAAAA
>NW_008682271.1:49504-73389 GCF_000695815.1 Acanthisitta chloris
CTGTTTCCAAATTCTGTTAAGAAATGGAAATGTTTTAACTTTAGTGTACAGGCCTAAGGCAACTACATCCTAAATAAAATAACCTCATTATAACTAAGTTGATCAGGTGAGTGAATAGAATGACAGAATATCCTGAGTTGGAAGGACCCACAAGGATCATTGAAGTCCTGCACAGGACAGCCCCAGGAATCAAACTGTGTACCTGAGAGTATTGTCCAAATGCTTCAGGTATTCTCTTTTGCTGTCTCTTGAGAACAGATTCATCCTCAGTAGTACTGTATCAGTAATTCACAGCAGTAACTTGAAGCAGCTCAGATAAAGTTTAGGTATGGGGAGAATCTAATTCTCTGATCTCTTCTGTGGAGTTGCTGTCTTTCAGGACAATATCTATATGCTTTCATCTTGAAGATTATCTCCATGGTGGTATGCATTGGTGTCACCTGGTAATGTGAGAGTCTGTGGTCTCGATCCATACTTCCATAACTAGTAAGAGGCCCTATAAGGTGTGCTGGGGTGGATTAGGATTTCTGCCTGCTTTTCTGTTCTTTTGTCTGCTGCTCTCCCAAGAGCTTTGAAAATCTGAGTTTCATCTTAGCATGGAAGAGAAAAAAAATGAGTTAAACTCCTTGTGGGGCAGGACATTCTGGTGCCCATCTTGTGGGTGTGCATGACTGTCTCAGAGACATGCAAAAGAAAAGCCAGAAGCAGATGTCTCTGTGGCCTGTGGTGAGGGGAGCAAGGATGCATGCAAGGCACTGGTGAATTCTTGCCTTGACAAAGACACTCAAACTGGAATTTATGAGAATCCATCTGTAATAAAATGCTTTTAACTTACTGTCTGGCTGTCATCCGGGTGCATCCCAGGAACGGTGGCATAAGGATAAAGCTGCCACATCACACATTCCTTGCTATCACCACAGCTTCTCTCTTGATGAAACAAAATCTTCCCTTGTCTGACAGTTCTGAGAATTGAAGCAAGAAAACCTCAGCAATGTTGCTGTCCTTGGAAGCCCATGCAAAGCATGGCAGTCTTCTGAGCAAAACTTTTCCATCGCTCGTGCTACAATGTCAAGATGCAAATAACAAATTGGCAGACTGGGAGTTCAGAAGATTCTGCACATATCTGAGGGAACAGAAATGTTACCACAAGATTGCTGAAAAAATAGATTGATGATTTAGTTGTGTGGAACATGTGTATGATCAGCAAAGGCATGTCCTCTTATGAGCTAAAGCAAGGGCAAGGCAAGTCCCTGGCCCTGCAGAATCCCAGAGGAGGCTTGATGGGACTCACCCCAAACGTTGCTGGCATCACTCTGGCAGGAGCAGTGAGTAGAGGTGTTACTTGGGGTCTGTCCTGCCTGATGCTCCCCTCAAACAAGTATCCATGAACTATTGTCCATGAAAATCCCTGCTGGTGGGGACAAGGTGTGGTGCAAGGTGTAGTGTTATCCCCACAGCCTCTGCAGGTGGGGAAAGGTGGGCTACTCATAAAGGCTGTTCAGGAACAAAACATGAATGCTCTGATGTGCCCTACAGAGGAGATTGTGAAGCCTGGAGATGGTCACAGCCCTCTGTGCTGCAGAAATGGGATACCCACTGCGAGGGGCAGGAAGGTGCTTCCCTGAGCAGAGAGAACGGCATGGCCAGACTGCCAAGTGACTCGGAGTGGAATGAAAGTGGGGCCTAGGAAATTTTAAGCCTGAGAATTATGAAAAGAAGATATTTGAGGACTTCATAATGTTAATGTAATTTTTTTCTGACCAGATCCACTTGACAATCCTAGCAAATCTCAACCATGCATCAGTTTTCAATTGTCAGTGCCAGCACAGAGCAACACTGGAGACCACAAGGCAGAGAGAGAAATGCTGAGACAGCCTAATGGAGCATCCAGCTCAGCCCAAACAGCTTGCATGTTTTGTTCTTGAAAAGAATTATAAAAGAATGGCAAGTTTCACCAGAAGTGAAACAAAACCACAGGTCTTTGTCTGTGGATTAAGTGAAGAACTAGCAAGAATAAATGTTTTCCTGTTTTCACTCTGGTTTTTGTACCTTAGGACCAAGCCACACAAGATACTTGCTGAGACACCCAAGTTTTCTTATTTGGACTTTGTTATGTTAGAGAACTTGTTTTGCAGAACTTCGCATCCCAGGGAATGAAATTAAGGTCAAAGATGAGAAAAACCCACCTAAGGGCCTGAAATAATTTCAGTTTCTCCAAGACCACCCGTTGTGAGAATGATACATTTAAAAAGGGGTGGAACCTTTAAGCCTGGAATTGTATCAAGTTATTCATGAAATATCTCTGAGATCTTTGTGTGGACCAAGATATTTGGGTGGTACTTTCTCACTCTTTCTTTAGAAAAGGCACTGTGGCCTCACAAACTGAGAACTAGCCTATCTTTTTCTCTGGCTTTAAAAATAACTATGTATCTTGAAAAGCTGTCTCAGCAGTAGTGAAGGAGTGAAAAAAAGTCCATTATATCCCCATGGTTTCATACAGCACAGCTGTGCTAACAGAGTGCATGGAGGCTGAGACCAGAGGAAAGGCACAAAATAGTCCATGAAAGGAGCAGTTGAATATAACAGTAAAGCTTTGCACAATGGGGAGATCAGTTGTCCAGGTATCCTATTGCAGATGGCAGGGGTTTGTCTTTATTTCTAGGGGAGGCAAGGAAATTCAGAATATTAATAAATTCAAGTCCTTAGTGTTAATAAAATTTTTACTGAAATCAATGGGAAAGTTATCTTCTTATAGGAAATCTATCTTACTTTAAATTGAAACTGTTAAATATTCTTACAATATATTTGGATTAAATATCCATATTCTGTTTTTATTTTCCTTCTGGTTGAATGTCTGTAGGATGACAATCAGATTTGAAAACAACCAGGGTAATAGCTAATGATGTTTTTATAATATTGTTTACATTTATGTTTATTGCAGTCACTGTTTATATAGAATAATATACTAGAATTATTATAACTGGTTTATTAAATCAGTTTTTAAAAAACGTCCTTTTTTTTTTTTGAAAGGTGCAAGTATGCACACAGCCTTCAGCAGTTCCTCCTAGGTCTTGGGGCAATTATGTACAGGAGTAATAGAACAAGTATCAACCAAATATAACAGGCAGTTGCCACAGCGGAGCTATTCCCCCCAGTCGATTCTAAAGTACAAGTGGTTAGTTTGTAACCCTCTTTAGGTTACAACATTTTAAGGTTTTTTCAGTGTTTATTTATTATTTTCCCAAAGAATGTTCTGAAATATCAAGTTTACAACCTGTGGCTCATGTGAAGGTAGTGAAAACAATAAGGCTAGAAACTTTCAAAGCCACCACTGGGACTGTGATGCCCAAACTCATTAATTTTAATAAGGGAGCTGGCTATTGTCTTAAGTGGTTTTTAAAATCTCAACCTGTAAAAACCCCTCTCTACTGATTCCAGTTTACTAGGAGCTCAGAGCAAGGTAAACACGTGTAACAAAATAGTAGGTGTTTACAAGTGGAAAATACGTGTTCAGATGTGTCTAAGACCATTCAAGGAACCAAATAGTGGCCCCAGCCTTAAGCTGGCAGATGTGAGTGCTGCTCCTACCTTCAGCATCTCAGGGAATTACTGACTGATCAGAACATGAGGCACAGTTTCAGTGGCAAGGAGAAGAAGGTTAATGGAAACAGCTCAGTTCCAGTGGTTTTCTTGCCACCCATTGGCACCTGCTGCCATCACAGTGACTCACATGGTGTTTGTAGAAGCTTGGTCCAGGTCCTGCCTAACCTGTCCTATCCAAGTTCACACTGTGTTATCTTTCAGCCTGCTAAATGGCTGCATTTGCATGTTGATACTTCACTGATTCACAGTCATGGTTGGATGAAAATTAAGAATTGTCTGCTGTGATCTGAGAGTCCCACCCCATGCAAACCTGTGAGAGCAAACCTATCAGCACCTTTCCATTTACATGAGTCTGGAGGTGGCTTTACTTCAGCCATGAATGTGTGTCACAGCCGAGAAATTCCTAAAGGCTTTGGAGAGCAGCAAGAACTCTCAAAGAAAATTGCTGCGCTGATGAAAACTCACCCACAACATGAAACATGGACGAAAGTCTTATTGGGGAAAAAAATTCCAAATCAGCAGATCTGTCTGTGATATAAAATAAAGCCTGGAGTGAGTATGAATGAGTTCAAAAAGGATGTGCTGGGAGTCTGAATGCTTAGAAAAAGAGGGTGAGAATGGGATTTTCTTGTGTCTTTTATGAATTAATCAACCGTGGAGAATTCTGGAATTAAACAGGTGTCTTTCTTTTCTGTATCTGTTATATGATCTCTGAAGAACTTCATGAATGTTGGCTACAAGTGACAAAGTTGCTGTAGTTTTTGCCAGTGAGTCTCATAGTAGCAACAATTAATTATTGGTAGCTATTGGAAGGACCTTGGGGTGAAACATGATGCAGTGGAAATAGAGATGACCATCTTGACTGCTATTGTAATGGACTTAAAAATCAAAAAGAAAAAAGCAGCCATTAGTAATAGATGTGACTTTTTTGAACGAGTACAAAATGTTCCATAAATGAAACATGTGGTTTCACTTGCGGCACATTTTGTACATTGTCACCAATGAAGTTTAGGATTTTTTATTACTTTTTCATTAAAATGTCTTACTGGTTTCACTCAGGAGGCAAAATTTTTCACGTGGCTTTAATTGTTTCTGTCATAAAAGTCATAGCATCCATGTAATAGAAATAGTTTTGCAGACCACAGCTTCATATTGCCTATTAATTCTCTCCCATTTTCTGTACCTACAACTCATTGGCCCATCCCAGAGACAGGAAAAGTTCCTCTCTTGCAATTAAGACTGAACTTCTACTGAAGTTTGGGGAGGGGGAATAACTGTGCGTCAGTCCTGGTTTATTAGATTTGCGTTTCAGATATCTTAGCTGACAGACATAAGTTTACATGGCTGCATACCAAAGGAGAGAGTTCGTATTGACGTTTTTCCTAAAATTAGTGAAACTCTAGAAGATGAATATAAAAGGTCGTTTTCCTGCATCATTCCATCCATATAGAAGAAGTGGTAATATTTCGAACCGGAGTGAAGAGCTCTGACAGTATTGTTTTAAGGAGGCTTTGGACAGGTCATTTACCCCCTTTTTTCTTCCTGCTAGAGTTCAGGTCTCACATATCCCATTTCAGCAGCTTCTTGCTTTTGTCATCAGTCAGAGCTTCCTTGTCACCAATCCTGACTTGGATGAGCAAGCAGAATTCTTGTTACAGTCAAAACAATAACTTGTTTTCCACAGATGATATCCGAAGTTGGAAAAAAAAAAAAGAGATTATGAGATAACTTCTGTTATTCATTTAAGATCAGTTTCTCTTGAGGTATCTGTTTTCCTCAGGGTAGTTTTGCCATTTGAGTCTTTTGCCAGCTCAGAGTGAGTTTTGTCATTTGACCTTCAGCCCAGCAGGGGAGGTGATGTTGATCCCTACTACAGGCTCTAAAGCCTCTAAGAAGTAATTAAAATGCCAGAAAGCAGCAATAGTATATCCACTGTCTTTCCCCTTTTTTTCAGTTCAGTGTTTACTTGAAAGCTTCATCAGAAATGCCACTGCTGTCTTTAGCTGCTGCCCCAGAGCAAAACCCTTCCTCCTTGTACACCTCCTTAGCAGTTAGGAGGATCCACCAAGCAGTGTAATCTTCTGCTTTCACTTCTTGTTGGCATGATCCCTCTCTTATTTATCAGATATTTAAATGTTGTGTTTTGCAGTTCAAGGATGACAAAGACAAGCCCGGCCTTGGAAGGATCCTCAGTGACAGCCCTGCCTGCTGTCCAGCTTTCTGAGCAGGTCCCACTAATGTCTCCTTCCCTGAAGCCCCTGCAGATGGATGAAGAAGACAGTCTCTCTCCTCACCTCTTGTTGCCAGATAGCATCAGCCAGCTGGAAGAATTTGGCAGGCAGAAAAAATGGCACAAGAAACAGCACAAACACCATCGCCAGAGACAGTTCAATGACCTCTGGGTTCGGATAGAAGACAGGTGAGTCACAACTTTTATGGTCCCTGTCCTCTTCCTGCTGGCTCCTAACTAGATGCTCTTTACAGATCTCAGCTCTTGTTGATTAGAACAAAAGAGGGTTGGAGAAAGGCTAAATGGGAGAGAGATGATGATTTTGGAGCCTAGTGAAGAAGTAGGAGGAAAGCTCATAGGCATGTTTGATCTTATGCTTAGAATATTTAAAATATCCAGAAACAAAGACTTGTCAGAGTAAAAACAGGAAAAGAGCAACAATGGAAAATATTCTGGTTTTGCCCTATTTCTTCCAATAATTACTTTCCAATCTTTACTGTCAGCTTTCAGCCCAAAGGCTTGCCCATTTTCCAGCCATGCAGGATATTCCTGGGAGTTTCTAAGATTCTGATACATCTGACTTCCAACCTTCTTAACTGTGTTTTGGGGCTAAAATGGTTTAATATCTCAGACTGCATTTGAAACAGCAAACTGAAGCAAAATGAAGTACTTAATGTGTATTTAATGCCTCTCTGTGAAGAGAATAGAGGTAGGCACATTTCCATGGCCATTCCAGTCTCGCTGTGAGGTTAAAAACTCCCATTCAGTGTTTGAATAAGAGCCTTCATGTTTGACCAGGGCTCCTTGATGCATGCTTTTAGGATTCCTGGGCAATATATTCTCCCACTTCTAAAACTGGGAAAGCTCTTAGTGCCTTTATCCAGGCCAAGTCATGGGCAGATAAACAGCCACAATGTTTATAGATCTTCTAACAAGTAAAAAGCAATTAAATAATCTGTTGGGAACTAGCTGCTCATCTGCACATATAAAGACTTCGAGAATAACTTATTCACATTTTCATAGCACCTAAATTCCTTGCAAGTCTCTCAGAGGTTTCTCACTTTGCTAAGGAAAAAAACTTCACATATTTGTGTTTTCAGATTTGTTTTATTTTTATTCAGTCTTTTTAATGGATCAATTGCTTCAGTTTTTATAGTTAATTTTATTCTCAGGGTAAATGATGTAATGGTTGTTATTAAGGTGGTATATATTAATCTGAATGTAATAGGTCTATTTCTGAGGTCAGTGCCAGCCTTGTAAGGAGGATTCATGTGTTTTCTCTTCAAAGTGTGTTCAGGGGTTGGATCCTCTCCACAGAGGATGTTTAAGCATGAACTCAGAGGCATTTGGTTCAGTGTACTTGATGGCCTTAAAGGCAAGGGACTTTTCCATCCTTCTTGTGCCTGGGGGCCCATGATGTCCCAGCATTTCACAAGGGTGTCTGGTCTGGCTAACCACGTGTCATACAAGTGAGATGCTTAAATAGATGTGGTAGGAGCCTGGCAGTTAGGCACAACCCTCCTGCCCCCATCCTGCCTCTTCAGAAAGGATATTGGATGCTGGGAATGATACGGCTGTGGAAAGGTGTAGTTGGGAACTTAAAGTGCTTTCAGACTTTTGTGCCTTTTGCTGGTTTTATTAAGAAATACGCCTAGGAAAAGTATGTAAAAGGTAGTTCTGAAAGATTTAAATTATTTGCTCTGTGGTCCTGTGAGATTTCATGTGAGTTAAAACCTTTTATCCCTCTACTTCCATTCCATAAGGATGGAGATTGGGATAAGGAAATGTAAGTTTCTGCTCCCACCAGGCTGGTGATGAACCAGACACTGTGTGTCGCCTGCCTTGCTGAAAGATCCCAGGGAGATATTAGTGGGAGATCACAGCCCTAGAAATGAGGAAAGGCTGGAAGAAGGGAAGCTTGCCTTAATGCTTTCAGATGGTTTTAGTGCTTCTACAATTCTGGAGTAACTTCTGGTGTTTTCCTGGAAACAAAACAAAACAAAAAAATACAAACTGTTCAGCTAAATCAGAGACTCACAAGCAAGCTCTAGTTTCCCCATAAATTGGATGGGGTCTCAACTTTCATAAACCAGCTGCTGCATATTGTGCTTTTGGCAGTTGGGTTTCATCAGCATTAATTGCAAGCTGGACCCTGCACAAAGCAATAAACAGCGAGTTCTCTCTAACTGGTTCCTTTCTGATTGGCAAGAAAAGAGCAGAAATGTGTGTCTGTCACCAGACTGTGATCATTCTTGGGAGGAAACAAGCAGGATCGCTGATAATATGGGAAGTAGAGAGTTACCTGTGCAGGAGAGAAACATATGGACTTCTACTGTGTTTCCTCAGTAATGTTTCAACAGTGAGACTTAGCATTCATTTTTTGAGGATAATTGGTGTAACAGGAGGTTCTCACTCTGGCCTGTCCCATAGATCCATTGTACATTTGCATATACTTCAGCTGAAGTCCTCCATGTGGACTGAGGTCTCTGCATATAGTGATACCTTGAGCTATGGTCTTGTGTTTCCAAATGGTGCTTCTTCCAGTTTGAGTTTCCTGACTCACCAGTTGTCACCTGAAGCTTAACTTGTTCACCTTTGAGACAAAGTAGAGGGATTTAGGTCTTTGTTACGGCTTTTGGGTAAAAGCTGCATAAAACTCATTGTTTCCATGCAAGGCCTCCAGAATTCAGTTGTTTGAGCTGCCTTTCAACCTGAAAAGTCAAAGAGAAATATACAGGTGGAGGACAAATCCAGGGGAATTTAAACCAGGTTATTGATTCTAGTATGAACCCCATTGAACTGTGAAATGACTGTGGTTCATACAGCTCTTTTCCAAAGCTTTATTGACCATGGATTAGAGGACTTTATGAGCCATGAATTGCAGGGCTTTTATGGACTGCACATTTCTAGGCGATCTCATACACTTCCATGGAAATCTTAGGGTGTTTTTTTAAGCTACCAACACAGAAACAAAGGAAATGAACACAGGAGAACAATCTTAAAGGAACATCAAAGGTCTGACTCCAACCTATAAAAGCCAGGAAATCCATAATTAATGGTTCCACTAAGACTTCAGCTCTCACAGTCGTTCAGGTCTGATCCAAGGTTATAGCTACAATCTGAAATGGCCTTGTGAAAAATGAGTCATCATTTAATGTCACACATCATTATTAGTATTTACTTTCAGGTATACCTTTGAGATTGTCCTTTTCTTTTTATTCTGTCTTAACAGCTGAGGCATTTGAGTTGGCACCCCGAGTGGACGGTGTGTTTAGATTCGTGTGTTGGAGGGTTAGTACCACTGTGGAGGATGAGAAAGCTTTTGCTCTGTCTTCTCCCTGTCTTTGACAGAGCTAAGATTTGCTGATCTCCTGGGTAACGGGCTACACTGAAGGCTATTAAAAAGTAGAAATGCTGATGAAATGTGTGGTTTCCTCTCCCTTCTGCCTCCTTCCCCCAAAATCTAAACAAACTGAAAAAGTCCTGCCTGACTGCAGTTTCTGTTTGAAATTGTTTGTTAAGAATCAAAATTAAGTGGAGATTTCAAGTAGCAAGTTATTTTTTCTTTAACTACTTGATTTTGCAGCAATGTGCGGATCTGAAGTCTGTCCTTGGGAGGAATTTGAACTTAGACAAAACTCAAACCCTAGCTAGCTCCTGTAGCCAAAATCCAGCTGGGGCAGCAGGGAGGGGAGGCAAAACCCTTGGGCTGGAAGGCTGCAGTTTGGCATACAGAGTGTGTTATTGTTCCTGTTGACACTGTTAGCTAAGCTTCCCCATGTAATATAAATAATTAATTACAGATCATCCACTGGCTTTTCATGATGAGCTGCTCAGTTAATTGCAAGAGGAGAGAAATGTCTGTGATGTTTCAGAGCGGTCAGTGAAGGCCAGATCAGGATCTACACCTTTGCTGTAGTGGGGAAATGGTTCATGGCTACAAACAAAACCAGCCCAAGAGAACAGAGAACCTCTCCCAGCTGTCAGGGAGCATTGTAGCTCCTGGGCCCTAAGGCAAGGTGGGAGAAAAGCTCCTGGGAAAAGGGAGGGAAAGGAGTTAGTGACTGGGAGGGTGTTTCAGGAGGCATGAGTTTTGGAAGGAGCAGTGGCGGCTAGGGGATGTGAAAGAGAGAAGTACAGTGGTGGGAAGAAAGAATTAGAAGAGGATGTAGTGGGCAAATTCATTCCCACTGCCACGGAGGAGAAATGGGTGAAGATGGTGTTTGGAAACAGACTAAGGACACACATGCTTCAGTTGCACAGGAAAGAAATTAAAGGAAAAGAAATGTTCTCGGAAGAGAATAAAAGAAATTCTTGTCCCAGATGTAGTAAGCTCAGCCCTGCAAAACCTGCCATTAGTGGGAAATGAAATGAATTCCCCCTGTAACTGGAAGTGGCAGTTCTCTGATAGCCCAGTGCAGACTATTCAACCCCAGATGAGTGCAATAACATCACAAATATCAATTTATTTTGGAAGCAGCTGCTATTCTAGGAGAAAAAAAATGTATGCCCATGATGGATGAAGGGACACAATGTGTAATAAACTGCACTGAGTGTGCCTGTATAGAGTAAACCTTATCAGTTTGGATGGAATTTAAGCACTTAGCCTGTTATCCTTTCTTTCAAGACAATGCAGTGATGGAAAACAGAACTCTGTCAACTCAGACAAACTTTTAATTTCACTTAACTGCATCTGAAAGGTAAATTTCAGTAAATTAATCCAAATTGCTTCCTTTTCACAACACATGGTGCTGAAATACAGTACTTAACTTCATTAAAGAAAAGACTGCTTTTATTTAGAGGAGGCCTAGACACCTTTGAAGTCTAACAGGTAAATTGTGGTCAGATGATTTCCCTCCATATGGTAGCTTTGAGCTTGAAATTTCCATCACTGGGGCCTTGTTTGTTTAAATTACCCTGTCCACCTCCCTGGTAAGGATACTGCTTGGAGCGTGTGTGCCTACTGATGCTCATGGGGAGGGAGATCTCTCCCTCCTCCAGCCTGTCTCCATGCAGCCAAGTAAGCAGTGCCACCATTGCATTTACTTGTCCTGTGTTCAACAAAGAATGAGGACACAGCTTCAGGACCTCTCTAACGTGTTGTAGTGAACTTGTCTCCCTGAGGGACTGCTGCAGCAGCCAGGAACAGCAGGAGCATAGGTGTGTTGGAGTCCCACCTTCCCTCCCTTGTCACACCTCATTGCTGTCTGGGGCTTAACTGTGTTGTGTGGCCCCTTGGCTTTCCTCCAGCACTTCTAGTATTTCCTTTGCTGTTCTCCTGGCAGGATTTCCTTCTCGTGAAGCTTTCATAACACCACTGTCCTATCAGTGACTGCCCCCAGGCTCTAGGGCATGGCATACAAATATCTACACTCATCAGAAAAAAACTCATGGTTTGACAGCTTAGGTGCAAGACCTTTCTGTTACTCTGAGTGTCTCAAAACACCTCCTGGACAAATGCTCTCTCCTGGTTCTTTGGTGGAAGTTGAGCCTTTATATCTTGAACTGGCCTAAATTCTGCTCTTAGTTTGCCCAGTTTTTATGAACTCTGGTGAATATACAGTGTCCAGAAGTAGACATTTTGGGCAATGAAGCAGAGCATTAGTTGGTCTTTCTCTCTCCCAATGTTGCCTGTCTCTCTCAAACATGCAGTCTTGCTCCTGTGAAGGTGTCCTCAGCGCCTCCTGAGCAGAGAGCAAAGTGTGGGGAATACTGCATTTTCCCCCTCTTAATTTCTTACTGTTTCCATTTGATCCCCCTTTAAGATGGCTTGATGCCTCCTTTAAACAAACACTGATGCTGGCAGTTCTTTCATCATGCCCTTTGCACAGCCCTGGGTACACAAGCTGTCCAGTGAAAGTAAAATAGCAGCACAGTATCCCTCAGTGCAGTATAAATAAGAGGTAAATCTCCTGACTGTAACATATGATACAGTGATGACATATCCTCTCTCCCTAGATGTTTTTTATTGAGGCTTCTTGAATTGTCAGGTTGGTCAGAGTGCACAGAACGTATTAATTAAAGCTGTGAGATCTGGGCTCAGCACACAACTCTCTTGTGCATCACAGTAACGACAAGAAGTCCTGACACTCATGTCCAAACCTTTAGCATCTCCATGCTAATAGACCCTCCCTGTCAGCTGGCTGTGACTGATAACTTTTTTCCCCTTGTAAAGTCAGAGAGTTAATGTGTTATTCTCCAGATGGGGCTGAAAAGATGTGCAGCCTCACTTTCACCTGCTAAATATGCAAAAAGATCTCTGTTTTACTCTGTTCTGATGTTCTTTATAGTGTGCTGCCACTGTGGGAGAAAACAAACACAGATAAACTTTAAGAAAAATAAGCAAGAGCCTTGCATATTTACTTTCACTAGTGCTGAAGTGTCTCACCACCAGTATGAACAATTCATATAAAGCAGTATGCAAACCCTGTTTTAATGAAAGCTATAAATACCTGAAGGTAAAATCATTAAAGAGCACAGAAGTCCTTTGGAAATAAAGACATAATTTATATATAGATTGCAATTTTGTTTCATAAAACTAAATTCTTTATTGGTAATGCATTAAGTATTTTAGTTTAGTGAAATTTAAATCCATCATGAATATTAAATCCATATTTTTAAAGGTGAGCAAGTAACAAAATTGGAGCACAGAAGAGCTTGGATTCTTGAACAGTGAGGTGTTTTTCAGCACTGGATATCCAAGAGCACTTTCTGCTTCTTCCTCCTCAATGTTGATTAAGATTGAAAATACAATGCAAGATGTTTTATGGAGCCTATTAAGAGCTTTCTCTTTCTTTCTTGTTTTCTACTTCTCATTTGGGATGTGTGGAGTAAAGACAGTCTATACTACGTATTTATATCTGTCCCAGCTTGATGTATTTCTGACACAGCCCTACCACTGCTAGCTTTGTTAAGCCACTTAAGATCTGTCTGATGCAGCATAAATAAAATGTTTGTTTAGGATTCAGTTTCAAGAAGAAGCAGCTGCTGAGTTTTGATAATCTCTTCCTCTGTGATGCACATCCCCAATTGTTCCACTGTTTCTCAGCCAGCGCAGTCTCATTTCCTCACCCACTGCCAGGACTTCTCTTGATTTTGGACAACCTGTTAACTTTTCAGTTTCATTGTTCTCCATTTTCTGTTTAAATTTTCTTTTTCTCCAATACTCTTTCTGCCTGCCTTTTTAAAGTCTGGCTGCACATGCTGGCTATGGGCCCTGGAGCAAGGAGTAGGAAGGGACCCCTCTGGCATTTCCATCCTCATCCTCTGCACTCACCTGCACCCCACCTCTCTGAGTGCACTTTGCAGGAGGCTATGATCATACAAACACTGCACTTCACTTTGAAGTCTGTCCATGCCAGTGGAAGTGTGGGCTTTGGAAGCTGCAGCCTTCAGCCAAACCTCTTTGGGATGGGGACATGTCTCACTTGTATCTGCCATGTCCTTGTCACCTGACATTAATGCAGTCTGCAGTAAGGAGGAGGCAGAACCAGGCATCCTTCTCCTTGATTTTTTAACCAGGAGATACATCTCCTCTATATTATTTCATCATCTTTGCCTTTCCTACCGTTTTCACACAGATGTATGTGTGTCCGAGAACACTGCAGACTGGACAAGACAGCATTGAATCTATGTGTTCTTTGCTACATTCATGGGCATCACAAAGCAGTCCAGGCTCTTTCTGCAAATGCTTTTCCTTCTCTTGACAACTCAGCAGCTATGTGGACAGTCTCAGTGATGGTGGCCAATGCTAAGAGTGTTGGGGTCTGTTGAGGTGAACCATGGTTATTACCTACAATAGTAAGTCATCAGCAAAACCTTTATGCTAATGCATTGGATCAGGTTTTTATTTCTCAGGCATCAGAAATGCACTTAGTTGGCACCAAAACTGGAGAAAAAGTGCCTGTGGTTATAAATGTACAAACACATTTATTTTACTGGTGTCTTGTTTTAATGTTAGTATTAAGCTACAATGGTCGAATAGGTTAGACTCTCTTTAGAGTCTTGAGTTTCCCATCCACAACTACTCAGTCATAAAAAACAAGGCTCCAGGACTGGACTTATAGTACAAAGCATCTCCTGTGGAGCAAGGCAAAAAAAGGAGGGCACTTACTCCACTGAAAGAGTTAACACAAAATGACTTTGACTGTCTTCTGTGTTAAGGCAAGGCTCTTTCTCCAGCTATTTTTAGTCTGTTCCAGCAGTGTATCCCACTGTGGTCTGGTATGCAAGAGCTTTGCTGTGAGGTTTGCAAACACTTGTATTTCTGTGTTGCGAGAACAGAGCATTTGTGTGTTATTGGAGCGTGTGTTCCTTCGGCGGCTGAAAGGAAGGGCAGACCGCGCATGTGATCCGTGCACATGTTTGTTGTTGCCTGTGAATAACCATGTACAGCAAATGGGCTCTGGAAGAAACTTGTTAGCAGATGTCGTCATGGCCCTTCCAATTTATAAATATGAGCCTTGACATTTATATTTTCCATATCCAGGGCTTTTGCTAGCCAGATGTTTTGGGGATTGGCTGCTTGGAGTCTTTAACGATGACTCCTCATGGCATATTGTCTATTCCACACACAAAAAAATAAAACCACATATCTGGCTCTTATCAAACAGATAAGATGGGAAAATGCACTGAGTACCCTCAGGTAATTCCTCTAAACCTGAACTGAACTTTAACACAGCTCTACAAAACTCTTTACATTCACTCAGCTGAAAAATAAGTTGTCTAGTTTAACAGGCAGAGAAAATTCAATACCCAGTAGCACATTTACCCTGCAGTTTGGAGTGGGTGAGGAGTGTGGTTTGTGTTAACTCACAAGGCTGACTGCAGTTGCAGACACTGTAAAAAGTGCTGAATGGGCTCATGCCCAGGGTGAGTTGGATTCCTCAAACACATGAATGGGTAGGAAAGCACCTGTGCTCCCTGTATTGCAATTCTAGATACAGAGGTTTTTCCTTTAGCAAGTAATGGGTTTTGCCTGTGCAGCAGGGTGGTGGCCAGTTCCACATTCATACTCCTAACCTGCAGCAATACTCAGCTGACAAAATGTGGCTGTTTCCATCTTCAGAGCAAATAAAATTTCTCCTTAGCCTGGAACAACCAGCACTGGCTCTGCAGGGGGGCTGGACCCCTGTACACCTGGAGTTTGGAGCTGCTGGGGCAGGAGCAAGACATTTTCCCACTGGTCAGGCAATGGAAGCAGCATAGACCCATCCAGTCCACAGCTGCTCCTTGCACTGCACCCATCAGGGGGAAATGTTCATGGTAATCTCAAAAGCTTGGTTTGGTTTGTAGATGGGACCTCTGAAAGGACTTTGCTGTGTTAATGGCTGTTTGCCTCTCTGCCCCAGGGATACACAGATGTGTTGAAGAGATCATTTACCATCTAAAAGCCAGAACAAACCTTTTTCTCAAACACCACAATCCTAAATTGGACTTAGTGTATGAGTGACCTACATATCTAGTAGTATCTAAGCCCCCAAAATGGCAAATCTTCTGTTCCTCTTAGCAGAACTACATAAAATCCATAAGATGAAAAAGAATTCATCTTCCAGTGAGTTACTGCAAAGGAAAAGAAATGTTTTTAAAATCCAGTGGAATTGCAAACACACGACACTGTCAATGCTAGCCCCGAGGAAAAAGACAAGGGATATGGGATTTATTTCTGGTTCTGCTACTCCCCTTCTGACTAGTGAGTTTCATGTCCTGGGAGATCAGGTGAGGAAAAGTATGACAGGGAGGAAGGTGACATTACTGTTGTGATGGGCAGTTGGTTTACAAAAAGGGTTTAACCAGAGTTTTATTGGGGCGGTGGGTTTATCTAAGATGACAGATTCATTGTACCGCAAAACAGGACGTAATCGGATTCCTCGACACTCCCAGCAGCACGGACTGCACTGCAGGCTGGAAACCCAGCAGGATCACAAAGAGCAGCTGTGGTCTAACTCCAGTTGCTCACTGGGATGAAGGATTTATTTAAATTCATATGGTTTTAATGCTATAAAAGCTGGGTTCCTGCAATTATGAAAATGCCAGGCCAAATTCAGATTTTGCTCAGATCTCCTCTTTACAATTCCTGAATAACTTAACTGAACAAAGTAAGCTTTATACCTGGGGCCTGAGCCCAGGATCAGGGAGCCAAACTTAGTGCCTGTGAGCTGCTGGCTGTCAGGGATGCCTCACGTAGCAGTATCATGGAGAGTCATAGTGCAGACCACGCTCTCAAAATCACTGTTCTGTAGAGACACTTCAGGGCCTGGGTTATGACACCCAGCAGGGAAAGGTTTTGCAGTCCCTCCAGCCCTGCAGGCCAGCAAGTAGCTTTTTATGAGCCATTGATGGCAACTCCAGGCTTTCAGAGAGTTTGGAAGTGCTTGGGGAGAAGGAGTTTGTGCTGTGGCTGGTGTCACTCTATTTGCTTTGCCAGCAACAGGAGGAACACAAACCTTGTGGGCAATGCAGCAGTTTAATGTCCTTGGCATTTCTGCCTGGTAGATGTACTTTATGAAACTTTTTATTTTATTTTGGGAGTGAGTCTGTTGGCAAGAAGAAGCAGCCAGTGCTTTTGTTCAGTGTTATAAGCTTGAATTCAATACTGCTCCAAATAGCAGGTTCAAAGATCTGACCCAACCTTAATTATTCTTACTAAGAGAGACACTGGAAAAATACAAGCAGTGAGCAGGAAAGTGAGCCCACTAAATTAGAGAGAAAAATGTGATACAGACTAAGCAAAGAGAAAAACTGTTATGTGGAGATGGAAAAAGAACAGGGAGAAGGAAAAAGAAAATTAAAATCAAATGGAAAAATGCAGTAAATTGGACATCCATTTAAGCCAGTTTATATTTTGGTTGTCCGTTCTGTTCCTTAATACATTGCACAGGCATCTTCTTAGCTGAAATAATTTTGTCTTAGAGAACAGTCTCAGAGAAAATACTTAATTTGGCAGGATGTTTTAGGTATTTCCCCACTACTGCCTATTCTAGAAATCATTTTAAAATCTGGGGGGGGAAGTTGATATCTTTTACAGTGTTTAACAAAAACGTGACAGGGTCAAATATATACATCTCTATGAATATATGTGTTCCCCAAGCACATCTAAACATGCATGGTTAATTCTGTGCATCTGCAAAAAATATTTGAGCCATAGGGCCCACACAATGCCAAACAAACACTTGAGTGCACATAGGAGAGGGCAGAGCGAGTCACTGGTTCTAATTAATTGTAAGGTTGAGCCCAAGATGTAAAATATGGATTATGATGATGATGACCACCCCAAAAATATAAATTCTTTTGCACATGGGGCTATATTGGTGAGAGCAGGCAGTTTGAAAAATACAGACAAAAAACAGATATTCTACTCGTGCTTGGGATTTGGTTCAAAACCACCTGATTGCAGCACCATCAAATTAACTCTTTACATGTTGTGTATCAGCAGCTTGCCCAAAAATCTTCACAGGTTGCATCACTGGCAAGATTTTTACAATACTAAGCCCATCTGTGTATGCACCCTTGATGTTCTTGCTTACTTTGGCGTAATAACTGCGATCATTATCTGTCCAAGGACCAGTGAAACAAGTCCATAGTTATTTGAGCCGTGATGATGAGTGCCTTAATTGTGCATACAAATCAGGTACACAGCCAGATGTGTGCAGTGTGTGGGGGTGACTTTGGGGATGGTTTTGAGCCTACACCACGATTTAGACTATCATGAGCACATCCTGGCTCAGATATCAGAGCAGACTGGTGGAACAAAAGGCTCTGAGCTATTCCCTCTTAGCAAGGGCCAGAGTAAAACTGGGATACATTATCCCAGCTCTGTGATTGCCTCGTCCCTGTGCAGAATCATGAGGGGATATTCTTAGGATATTAGAGAATCATCAAAGCGTTTCTTAGAAGGGCAAAGGAAAGAGCTAAATGTTGTCATCTCCTGTCTGGGGACCACCCAGACACTACAACAAATCATGGGTCTTCAGCTACAGTATCTTGAATTACTGTTCACAGAGATTTTAAAGAATTTAAGTTCTTTTTTTTCCTCTTTTTTTTTTTCCTTTTTTTTTTTTTTAAAAGGATGACATGAAGTTTCCTGATGGGCTGGTTTTAATAAGGTCAAAATCTTTGTTGTTGCCAAATCAGAGAGGAATATAACATCTTTTAGTCATTAGATGGGAATGGGGTAATTACTCAGAGGGTGTGCTTCAAAGGTTATTGGTTTCTGTTCTGTGTTTTTACACCATTCTGCAGTTTCTGGAAAGGAGTGGTGGGCCTGATTCTGCCACTGCCACATCCTGGGTGCAGGATTTGTATTTGCAGGGGTTTCCCAACTTTGGGGTGGGAGGTTGCAAAGGGCCATACACAGTTTCCTCTGGGGATGGGGAAAGCTAAATCTGACCATGAAGTGTAGAAAACTTTCCACAAACTGGAAGTTCACTTCAGAAAAGGGCCCTTGGGCTGTGTCGCAGTTGTTTCTTACCTGCTCCTTCCCAGCTTGCTGAATGCATCTTCCAGTCCACCTTTGCATCACCGTGTTCCCCTGGCCTTAGACTGCATTGCTGTGACAGCAAACTCCTCTTTCCCCATTGCAGTCCCCATTGCCCCCATCCATTCCCATCCCATCCCTGTCCCCTCCTCTGCCCCCACTGCAGATGATACACTTTGCCATAACAATGTGACCCACCTGTTGCTTAAGAATGCCCCTGCAGTGCTCAGCCTCACTGCAGATAAGTGTCACTCTGGGGCTGAACTTGTCATCATAGAGATATTTTGCAGGTGGCCTGAGCCATCGGGACCTGCAAATCGCAGTGAGAGCCTGCAAAACACTTCACATTGGGTTAATGCTGGTGGTGTCACACTAACGCTTCAAGGTCTTGACTCAGATCAGAGTCAGGGGAGTCATAGAAGTAAAGTGATTTAATGAGGTTTTGATGGTTCCTTGGTGAGTGACTCGGGGATAAAAACCAAATCTCCTGGCTTCCAGCCCACAGCCCATCCTGAGAGAGGCCCAAAAATGCACCAGAGGCATCTGAGCTACATTTCAGCATTGAGCCTCCTCCTGCTTACACCATCATGGCCCCTCTGGAGCCGCTGATCCAAGTAAGCCACCTTCTCCTCCTTCATGTCCAGCCTCAGAGCCACGACCCATGGAGGGGACAGCAGCTGCAGCCCTGCTGTGCTTGTTACTGGGGATCTGCAAAGGGGAGCTGAGTCCCCACCAGCTGCAGCATTTTACAGTGCAGAATCAGCAGGTTTCCTCTTGCACACCCTGCAGTCCCATCCCAGCATAGGAACCCATCCCTACCAGTCAGAATCCTCACTGGGGCCAGAGCTTGGCTGGGGTTCAGGAGATCCAAATTCCAGAGATAGAGATCTTCAGGAGAAACTCATCTCACCTACCTTAGAGACACACTTCAGGTGAAAGGATTGTCCTCTGCAGCTGTCTTGTTCCCCATAAACTGTAGCAGGAAGACAGCTGAATAGCTCTCAGTACAAACCTGCATCTGAGACACCTGCACTTATTGCCACCTTTTGAATCCTATTAAGGGTCAGGTCAGCTTAAGGACTGCCCATGATTCTCCTTAGTGGTGCTTTCTGCAGGTGCTGCTGGCAGCCTTGGTCCTGCACATCCAGGAGGTGAAGGTGCCTCACATTCCTTCCCTTTGCCCCCCAGGCATCCAATCCTTGTGTGCAGTGTCCTGCTCCCCACCTGCACTTGCCTACATGGTGACAATGTGGCTCACAGTCCTGCCACACTTCTTCACAGCTTTCTGTCCATTCAGAGCCAGTGCCGCGTGGAACTTGTGCTTCCCTTTCCACCTTTTCTCTCTATATCTTCTTCTTTCTCCTAAAGATAAGCCATGGCAGATATGGTCCTAATGAAAAGCAGGGGTGGGGTATTAGACCTCTGCCGAGGTACATGCACTGCCCTTTGCCTCTGCACAGTGAGGGAGGCTGACAGGTTCCCTCTTCAAGGAGGGAATTGTTTGCTGTCAGTCTCCAGAGAAGCCAGAGCACTGAAATAAGGCAGGATCACAGCCTGACATTTCTCTCAGGTGGAAAGATGGTTCCCATCTGAGTCTCGTCAGAAGGAGAGCTCAGATCAACAGTGAAGGGTTGCTGAAATGTTCCTGTTGCTGTTGCTGACCTCTCTGTAGCATGTCTGCCACTGTCTCCCTGCCACACTGCAGCTCTGCGGAGAGGGTGGGTGCTTGCAGTGTGGAAAATGGCCAGGGATCCAGGCTGACAGTAACCCTGGGGTAACAAGAAAATAGTAGAGATAAGGCTCATCTTTGGCTCATCCTCTGTCTTCTCTGTTGGCCCCAAACCAGTGTGTGATAGTGCTTACTCATTCAGACATGCTAAGGCAGTTTACTACACTACTGCAAATAAGTAGTGGCCTCCTCTGGACCAAAACTGGATTATTTCTTAATCAGATCCAGGTTGGATTATTTTCTTTTTTTAATGAACTGAACCTTGCAAAAACATGAACCTTTTGGCCTTGATCCCACAAAGGACTTTAGGATGTGCTGAGTTGTAGGTATGTGAATACTTGCTTTGCTGGAAGCACTCGTGTGCTCACAGTGCTTAGCATCCTGCTCATCTGGGACCACAAGACTCAGCATCCTGCAGGATTTATCCCTCAGGCTGAAAGAACAGTGTCCATAAGGAAGGCAATGATGAAGAGACAGGTGAAGCTTGGGGAGAGGAGAGCCTATGTTGATCTAAAGAATCCCTTCCAGAAACATATGAAATCATAATATAAATATTTCAGGAGATGGAGACTTCACATTCCCTTTAAGAGGCTACTCTAGTCAGTTCAATCCTTGAGACATGTTTCTATTGTCATTTTTCCCCACCACATACTCTTTTTTCTCTTGGTTGAGCACCTATTCTTTTCTTTCAAATGTGTGGTCAGACTTCTTGCCAGCCAGCTTGTTTACATACTGCAACGGGTTGGTCCCAGCACTTTAAACAGATGTATTTTTCAAATCTTGATTAATAAATTTCCGTGACATAAATAGGTCTGGTTAGTTCCAAGAATAATTGTCTTCACTTGCAGAACATTATTTCTGATCACCAGAAAAAATAATGTGATCAACTTCTTTCACATCTGTTCATTAAATGGAAAGGGAAAAAAAATAGAGCAAATTTTGTTTGAAAAGAAACAGGAAGCATATGCTTAATATCACTTAAGAAAACCCCTAGCCATCATCAGGTTAACATCAAATCACAAACGCAAAACAGCCATTATTGTATTTATTCAGAAATTTTCTTTCACTTTACTAGCTTTTTAGGTTTTCAATTGAAATATACATTTTTCAGGGTTCAGTCTGTGCTGGCACATTGTCTTGATAAGCTTGTTTCATGAGATGCTATAGTAAGAAAGGCTCTCTGAGTCCACATTTGTTTACATTTATTAAAAATAGTTGTCATGTGTTTACATAGCTCCTTTGATCCAGAAAAATCCCCAAAACACTTCGTAAGCTATGCTTAAAAGGGGTACTTCCTCCCCCCTGAACAGAACTGTGTTGGGACTGAGGTATGGCAGCAGATTAAAATTGCACAGAAATATGATGATTGGGTTGGTTCTCACCCTCTCAGAGCACCATCAGTTTTCCATGCGCATCAGAACAGTTACTGGGATCATAAAGGTGGTTTTGACTTTGGGGGCAAGTACTGAAAATACTGTCTTCTTGGAGACAGAGTAGACCTTGGTCAGCTAGGCAGAGCCAAGAGAGAGCAGAAGGAAGGACGGAGGGAAAGGATGTGAGGATTTGCAAAGAAAGGCGGAGGGAATTGTTTAAAAAAGAGAAGGCTGAGGTGAAACACAGTTAAGTCTTCAAAACACATGAAGGGCTGCTGAGAAGGGGAAAGGAATAAACCTGTCCATGGGGACAGGACAAGTCATGAACTTACACTGTAGTAAGGGAGATTTGGTGAAACATTAGGCAGTAATTCTGGACATCAGAAAATGCTGGATTAGATGTCTGCAGAGACTCTGGAATTGCTATCATTGTAGGATTTTTTTTGGAGAATGGATTAGACATAAATGTCAGGAGGGATTTAGATCTTGTTCCTGTCTTTGAGGCAGATGGTCCAGAAAGACTCTCCTGGTCCTAACTTCTGTTCTTCTGCTGTGGTGTCACATATGGTCAGACAAGCCCTGCTTATATGGATAAACCAAGTCACACTGGAAATCAGTTTGTGAGTTCCTTGAAAAGTCCTTACAAGCTAAAACAGAGCAGAAATTCTCTCAATGGGTTGCATGTGTGTTTGTTTTATCTTTCAGCTTTAAAATGCTCCCAAATTATCAAGGTGCTTCAGCACACCCCCAGCGTAGAGGGCTTGAATCACGTAATGGGATTCAGTAGGGTCTGTGCACAAAGCCTGTGCCTGAGGCCCTATTTTGGGGGAAAGTTTTACACATTCTAATGATGGTAAGACAATGTATGAGTAATGCACTGATTTGAAAAACTGCTTTATTATCTGATCAAAAGTACAAGCTTATGAATATGATACCGCAGGTCATTTGGCTAAAACATACCTGGAGTCTTCCAAGTTTTTAAAACAATCCCATACACAGAAGCAAAAAAGAGAGGTATGAACAGCAGAGCCAGTGGTTGCCTATTCACCACAGATCATGTGGAATGTTTTATTAAAGATATTTTTATCAGACACCAAAGACTGAAATACAGAATATCCTGAGCTGGCAAGAGAAGACGTGATAGTAATTTAGATTATTATCCCACAGATCTGTGATTCTGTTTTATTATTCTCTTATGTTCATTTCAGGGACGATCAAATCCTCCCTAAGGAAGGTTTCTGGGTTTGTTCAGGGGACTCTGTTGCTGCTTTCATCCTTAGGGAAGGTCCAAGGGTCAGTGAAATCCTACATGCACATGCAAACATGCTCAGAGGGAGTTTGCAGAAGTCATGTCCTGACATCAGGGCCATCTCAAGATTAGGTTGTAATCTAACCTGGCCGTCTAGAGCCCCTAGGAAGGGAAAGACCCTGAGCAAGAGTAAGTAACCCCTAGAGACCTGCACTGAAATGAGGTGGACCACCTTCTGGGAAGGTTTCTCTCCCCATTCACTGTAGAAACAGCCTATGGGGGTTGTTGAAACTGGGGCCAGAAGTTTCACAAGGAGTTGCAGCATTTGGTAGAAAGGATCATTCTCTTTAAGTATCACTAAACCACCCTGGCAGTCTGCTAAAGGTAGATTGGCATTTAGGAAAATGTTTTCTATGGATGAACTGAGGTTCATTTGCTATTAGAATGCTTTGTACACGTTAATGGAAACACACTGTTCTTCTCTTGTAAAGCACTTAAGGAGTTTTTATAAACAAACAACCCCACCTAAAACAGTAACTTAACAAGAATGCTTTTATAGAAATCTAATGTCTTGAAAACAGAAAATTACCTCACACTGACTGAGCAGAAGTGGTCAAAAATTCTCAGGTCTTTCGAGAGGAAACCCTGGGATCTTAAGTAAACTGTATAGTTTTTTCCTCTAAAAAAAAGTACCTGTTCTCAAGGGAGAAAATAAAGTAAAATCAACAAAACACTTGTGGCAGATGGCTAGAAAATGGAAACATCATACAGAAACATAAAATGTTAATTTAAGGCTACTTTAGGAATCCCTTAGATGTAGTTGGCCGAGGAGTGGATTTGTGATTCTTTCTGGGTTCTCTGGCAAGCTCTTGTGCACAGGACATCCCTGAGGAGCAGAAAGAGTTTGTGAAAGGGACATTTTAATATCACTGGAGGATCGAGTCTATAGAGTGTGTCAGAAGCAGGATACACACAAACTTCAAGTCTGAGTGGCATTTTGGTGATGTTTTTTGAATTGAAATTGATAACCAGGCCCTCCTTGTAGTTTAAAATTTAATTTAGGGCTAAATTTTGTAGTGCTGTAAAGTGACAATCAGGAACCAAATGATGAGGACAAGCACCTACCCATACTTACCTTAGGGAAACCTGGAACAGGGGAAGAACCCCAAAATTGTGATCCTGCTATCAGTCCTGCCAGGTCTGTGCACCATATCAACATTCAGCAG